>NW_024468270.1:0-138801 GCF_002104995.1 Linderina pennispora | reverse complement strand
ATGCTTCTACTGAGATAGAGGTTGGGTCATAAGAAATCAAACTGAAATTTTTCTGGATACTAATAGGGGTTTCATAGAAGTACCCTTTCTTACATTTTTATTTATTAACTTATCTAGCTGCTAATATCTTTTTAGCCAGTACTATGGTTATTCAGAGTTAGTTATCTGCACATCAATTATTTATACATATTGAAACTATTAGCAATTTCAGTGAACATAATTTCAACCAGAAAGAATAACTTTGCATATTTGGGGTTAATTATGGAGGCCATTCATAAATATAAAAGTTTAAAGAAACTAAATATCTGTTAACAGAATAACCAATTAACAAATAAGAAATCAATTACTAGCAGTAGATAAATATTTTAAAATACAGAATGTTTACCACTGGCCAAAAAGATTCTAGCAACTAGATTAACAAATAAACAAAGATGCCAAATATGGTGCTTCTACGAAACCCCCTTCGGCATCCTGAAAAATTTCAGTTGATTTCTCGGGACGCAGCCTGTATCTCAGTAGAAGCATATTAATTGTGTATCAACTGAAATTTTTCAGGATGCCGAAGGGGGTTTCGTAGAAGCACCATATTTGGCATCAGAACAAGAAAACAATAAAAATATTAATAATTATTAAATAGCTAACCATTTCTGACTGATCTCCTTATAGAATTAGATTTATTCAAAAGCTGCTATTTTAAAACATCATGTTCAAGTCATCAAGTCGTTATCATCCTATTTATAACTATTTATCTAATACCAAGCAATCATATAACTCATCAATTTTAGAAAGTATTAAACTATACCATTTTAAAAAATCATAATAAATTCATCAAGTTGTTAGAATCCCATCTGTAATTAATAGATATGCACCAAGCAATCATATGTGTCATCAATTTTAGAAAGAATCAAGCTGTGCTATTTTAAAACATCAAATTCAAGTCATCAAGTCATTAGTACTCCATCTGTAATTAATCAATATGCACCAAGCAATCATATGTATCATCAATTTTAGATTGAAGGAATCGATTTTGAATTTCAACAATAGATGCTTCTAACTCTGCTTTTTGGGGCAAAGTATGTATTGGTTCCACTTGTGTTGACTTATCATGTGTATCAGGGTAATCAAAGTTGCTCATAACCCAGAGTGAGTGATGATGATCAATATGTACATCACTGTTTGCTAGTATCTTCTTCATATTATAGAGTAAGCAGCATAACTTCATTTGCACATTGTAAACATTCCTATTCTTTACTCTAACAATCTCCCTGTTTGACAGCCTTTTGAATGTATTGCCTAGTTCTCCAAATGTATTTTCTACCATTGAACGGAATGATCCAAGATGGGAATTATATTCAGCTTCTGTTTCTGATAAGCTTGTTCCTCTCTGCTTTCTTACTGGTAAACAAAAGTTGTGCAGTCCAAAAGTATCCTGCTCTTCTTCCTCAGTCATCTCTTCCAAAATACTTTGTGGATAACCACCATCAAGCACAATACAATCAATAGGTGATATATTCTTCAGCAACCCCATGTTCTTAATCATTCTTGAGTCTGGGTGATCTCTACAGTCTTCAGTTGGTGAAACAAGTAGAACCATTCCATTCACATCAATGCATAGTTGTGTGCGATATCCTGATTTTTTCAATTTGAATGAATAGAGATCTGGTTTGTATGCTCCATTGTGTAGTGCTCTTGAGTCATGGCCATCTAACATTAGTGTAACATGTTTAAACCCTTGAGGATTCTGTATCTTTGCTGCAAAGACTCGTAGTTCTGGAGTTGAAAACATTGTTTGCAGATAGTATGTTAGCTTCTTATTCAAATCTTTCATTTCAGAAATATAGAACATATTATGAATAGCTTGATAGCTACTCCTAGGAATAAATCTTTCCATTTCATTGATAGATAATCCTTCTACAAGTTGGTATATGATGAGCAGTCCTTTCTCTACACTTCTGTAAGGACATGGATAATGAGTGCAACCAAATAAAACATTCAGAAAGAAGAAAATAGGAATCATCCCTAGATGTTTAAGAAGTGTGTCCTTGATAAGTTTAATTTCTCTTACTTCACGAACTTCACTTCTGTGATATTTTGTATGTTTTAGAATTACCCAGTCATCATTCAGAAACTTCCATTTGTTTGTGTACAGTTTGTGATACTCCTTTTCTCTGAGTTCTTGTAATTGATGATTCATCATTGTGAGGCACTCATAAATTTAAAAGTTGTCATTTATTGCAATGGGCCCATTCTACAAATTCTTCAACACTCGACTTGCTGAGCTAGATGAGGAAGAGAGAGAAAAGCTAGTCCAACTACTTAGCAAAAATTTCAATATGAGCAGAAAATTAACAGTATATATCAGAGCATGGATTAAGAATGTTTCAGAAGATAGGGGTGTTAGTATTAAGCATGTGTTTGATGTATGCAACTATAGTTGTGCAGATATGGAGGTAATGGTTGCTAACTGCCCATTTTAAAACTAGATCCTCTCAGTATGGATAATACGATTATGAATTCTAGTTACTTTATGTACCACTTCTTGACTTGGTTCACCAATAATAGAAGCAATATATTCTCCAAATGGACTACTTGCTTGTATTTTGATATGAGTGTGAGTACTGCTAACTACTTCATTGTGAATCATATAGATATCTAGATAATAGAATAGCAACCCTCTAAAAGTATATAAGAAATAATGACTAACTAGGAACTCATCTCCAATATGAAGTATGTTGTAAGCAACTTTATATCTAGCTGGCCTGAGATCAGTATTTTCTCTTATATATGTGGGTTCTAGATCATCAAGTTCAATGTTGCTAATATCAGCAATAAGATTATCTATTCCTAGGTCATCGGTATCCTCACTAACACTTGAGAGAGTTGAGAGACAAACTTTCTCTCTTGCTTGCTGAGCTGTTAACCAATCAATATGCATTCCACGATAGTTAACAAGTCCCATTTCAGCAAATGTGTGTTGTTGCCTTTCTCTTGAAACAACAGGCCAGAAAGAATTTTTCTGACTAGGAACAATAGTGATGTTTGTGATATCTCTTCTCAGAACAACTTCAGATTCAAGAGGACCACTACTGGTAGCATATGTAAGAAGAAGAGTTGGGTGCCCATTAAAAGAGAGGTTAGAAACAACAGTCATCATATCTTCATTCTCTTTCAACTTTTTAGCTATTCCTTGTTTCTTCTTAGTTGTCCTATTGAACCAATGGCAATAAGCAAGAGCATGTTCTTTATGAAAGTAAATACACAATGTATGTTTGTTATGAATCTGATCAACTAGTGCCATCCATTGCTTTTCATAAGATGTTGCAAATGTCCTACAATCACTAAGAAACTCTAGTGTACTAGCAATTAAGTTTGTGTTCCATTCTACTTCTTTCAACTCAGGAGAGTGAACAGTAAGCTCAAGCCTCATTAATCCTTCATTCCTACAAGCAACAAGTGTTTCACCAAATTGCTGAGAAGTTGGCATCACTAGCTCTGATAGCTTAGAAGTAAGTTGATTGCGAACCTCACCACTTTCTAGAAGTTGAACAAATTTATTATACAACTTGTTCCTAATTCTTATTTCATCTTCATCAGTAAACCAGCTAATACAGTTTGCTCCAACTTTATCTTCATCATCAAGAATATCATTGCTACTGATTCCATTATCAAAAAGAAATTCCTTTATTACAGCCCTAGAAGATATGTTTAGACAATCCATTGTAATATCATAGTTCAGAAGAAATACATGTTCCTGATGCATCCTAAGAAAGATATCAGTTAGTGCAGGATCAGCTATTGCAACATTTGGAGCAGATACTTTGTAAACAGAGACTTTACCATTTCTCACACTTACCATGCACTTCATATACTTAAATCTGTATCCATCACCAAAAACTCTATGCAATCTATCAAAAGGAGTAATATTGTTAATCTGATCTATAAGAGCATATGATTCAGGTATCTCAACAACACATGAATCCATAAAGATATCAGAATGCTGAATAAATCCTTGCTGTTCAATGCCATTACTAGTATATCTTGCATCAGATATATCAGGCATATTATCTCTATTCTTCAACTCAAGTCCCAAAAGGGAGTTAAGATGTACTCTTAAGGAGGCCATTCATAAATATAAAAGTTTAAAGAAACTAAATATCTGTTAACAGAATAACCAATTAACAAATAAGAAATCAATTACTAGCAGTAGATAAATATTTTAAAATACAGAATGTTTACCACTGGCCAAAAAGATTCTAGCAACTAGATTAACAAATAAACAAAGATGCCAAATATGGTGCTTCTACGAAACCCCCTTCGGCATCCTGAAAAATTTCAGTTGATACACAATTAATATGCTTCTACTGAGATACAGGCTGCGTCCCGAGAAATCAACTGAAATTTTTCAGGATGCCGAAGGGGGTTTCGTAGAAGCACCATATTTGGCATCAGAACAAGAAAACAATAAAAATATTAATAATTATTAAATAGCTAACCATTTCTGACTGATCTCCTTTGGCATCCTGAAAAATTTCAGTTGATACATAATTAATATGCTTCTACTGAGATAGAGGCTGCGTCCCGAGAAATCAACTAAAATTTTTTAGGATGCCAAAGGGGGTTTTATAGAAGCACCATATTTGGCATCTTTGTTTATTTATTAATTTAGTTGCTAGAATCTTTTTGGCCATTGCTAAACATTCTGTATTTTAAAATATTTATCTACTGCTAGTAACTGATTTATTATTTACTAATTGGTCATTCTGATAATAGATATTTAGTTTCTTTAAACTTTTATATTTATGAATGGCCTCCTGTAGAGATCACCTAGACTCAAGAATGATTAAGAACATAGGGTTACTGAAGAACATATCACCTATTGATTGCATTGTGCTTGATGGTGGCTATCCACAAAGTATTTTGGAAGAGATGACTGAGGAAGAAGACCAGGATACTTTTGGACTGCACAACTTTTGTTTACCAGTAAGAAAGCAGAGAGGAATAAACTTATCAGATATAAAAGCTGAATATAATTCCCATCTTAGATCATTCTGTTCAATAGTAGAAAATACATTTAGAGAACTAGGCAATACATTCAAAAGGCTATCAAACAGGGAGATTGTTAGAGTAAAGAATAGGAATATTTACAATGTGCAAATGAAGTTATGCTACTTACTCTATAATATGAAGAAGTTACTAGCAAACAGTGATATACATATTGATCATCATCACTCACTCTGGGTTATGAGTAACTTTGATTACCCTGATACACATGATAAGTCAATGTAAGTGGAACCAATACATACTTTGCCCCAAAAAGCAGAGTTAGAAGCATCTATTGTTGAAATTCAAAATCAATTCCTTCAATCTAAAATTGATGATATATATGATTGCTTGGTGCATATTGGAGGTCATTCAGAGCTAGTTATCAGCACAACAACTATTTATACATATTGAAACTATTGGCAATTTCAGTGAAATAAAAATTTCACACAAACCACCATCAGCATCTTGGAAAAGTTTCAGTGAACATAATTTCAACCAGAAAGAAAAACCTTTGCATATTTGGGGTTAATTATCATTGGGCAACAAAAGTCAATATCTCAATAGATGTGGCTAAGCAACCATAAGGAAATTATGTTCACTGAAACTTTTCCAAGATGCTGATGGCAGTTTGGGTAAAATGGCAAAAAAAATATTTATATTTTTAAAATCAATTATACACGCAAAAACATTCTGGACACAATAACTAATAATAACTATGAAAAAAATAATTAGTAGCAAAAAATAGTTTTGAAAATGATTATTCAAATAACTATCTATCAAAATTATAATTTACTAAAATTTATAAGTCCAAGAATGACCCCTATTAATTAATTACAGATGGAGTACTAATGACTTGATGTTTTGAATTTGATGTTTTAAAATAGCACAGTTTGATTCTTTCTAAAATTGATGATACATATGATTGCTTGGTGTATATCTATTAATTACAGATGGGATTCTAACAACTTGATAAATTTATTATGATTTTTTAAAATAGCATAGTTTGATTCTTTTTAAAATTGATAATATATATGATTGCTTAGTATTAGAAAAATAGTTATAAATAGGATGATAATGACTTGATGACATAAACATGATGTTTTAAAATGGCAGCTTTTGAATAAATCTAATTCTATAAGGAGATCAGTCAGAAATTGTTAGCTATTTAATAATTCTTAATATTTTTATTGTTTTCTTGTTCAGATGCCAAATATGGTGCTTCTCTAAAACCCCCTTCAGCATCCTGAAAAATTTCAGTTGATACACAATTAATATGCCTCTACTGAGATATAGGCTGGGTCATAAGAAATCAACTGAAATTTTTCAGGATGCTGAAGGGGGTTTCAGAGAAGCACCATATTTGGCATCTTTATTTATTTATTAATCTAGTTGCTAGAATCTTTTTGGCCATTGCTAAACATTATATATTTTAAAATATTTATCTACTGCTAGTAATTGATTTCTTATTTGTTAATTGGTTATTCTGATACTAGATATTTAGTTTCTTTAAACTTTTATATTTGTGAATGGCCTCCAATGATAATTAACCTCTAATATGCAAAGTTTTTCTTTCTGGTTGAAATTATATTCACTAAAACTTTTCTAAGATACTAATAGTAGCTTGGGTAAAATTTTTATTTCACAGAAATTGCTAATAGTTTCAATATGTATAAATAATTATTATGCAGATAACTAACTCTGAATGACCTCCTATACTTTTCACTATATAGCTTTAAATATCTTTATTATTAATCCTTATTATTATAGTCTATTCATACTTCTATCTTAGTCCCTCTGATTCTTCTATCATTTTATTTATCATCCCTACCTTACCTATTACTCCTTTTATTAACATTTATTTATTTCTAATATCCTTATCAATAAGATTGGTAACTTAGATAAGAGTTACTATGATGAGTTGTTATTTTTAGTAGTGATATGATTTTGTACTTGGATCATACTTTGCACGAGCAAGTGAATCCAAATACACATGCTTTTCTTGATCAGTTCTATATGGTGGCGCCTCTTTCACTTGCACAAATGTGTGCTTTCCTGCTAATACATTTGAAACATATCCCTGTGATTTTCTTATCCGCTCACTATTCTTCACATGATATGATTCAAGCTCCCCTTTTGTTAACGTAGCAAGTAAGTAGTCCGGGTGGACTACAAGGGCACTGCCATTTGCCTGGCCAAGACCAAACGATGTAAGCAGAGCTGCTTTAATCGTAGGAACATGGTATGATCTGCTCGGATACACAAGATAGTCATACTGCTCGAATCCCATATCGATGTTATCCGCATTCTCGTTGCCAGGCACTATTCCAGCATCCATTGCCTGCAGAAGCCCATTCATCATCACCTGGGCTGCCACAGCCTTTGGGTGACCGGTAAGCCATTTCTGGCATACCACCGGTACTGGTAGTCCAGGAGTGCGACCTAATTGTGACAATAGGGTATGGACCACCTCCGATTCATTCCTGTCATTGAGTGTTGTGGATGTACCGTGGAATGATACGATATCAATATCGTCGGGTCCTAGTCCCCAAACTGCTAAAGCACTACGTAGAGGTGAAATAGTTGGGTCGTTCTTGTAAAACTCGTTTCCCCACGAGCTCTGTGCGATCTTCTTTAGCTTTGTTATTTGGTGTTGGGAAATGTCGTTACCACTACGTACGCTTTCAGCAACCATGTTCTCAATGTACGAAATGTTTTGGTTGAACATGCGGCGTCGGAACTTAATATCCAGAACCGGTGCAATGCCAAAGCTTTCGCTTTCACGGCCCATGGTTAAAATTCCCTGACCAGGTGCAGTAAAGTTCCGAGACAGTTTGTCTGATGCAGTTGTTGACATGGCCACAACACCATATATTGGCGCACCCATTTCGATAGCAGCTGCTGCTGACATAAGAACCGCTATTCCTGAACCATAACCCTCAGTGAACCCATTCCTTGTTGTTGTACAAGGTCGGCACATTTCTGATGGGAACCGTCCATGTGCAGCCTCATCATCGGCATCAGCGGTGGCACTCATAATGGCAAGTTCGTTTGATATGTCCTGTGATAGCGCGTCAACCGCACCAGTAACCATTATTTTGGCTTTACCGCTCTGAATTGTTTCTACAGCGATATCAAGTGTCATTGTTGATGTAGCGCATGCTCCGACAGAAGGCTTGAGTGGCCCTGAGGCTGATAGGATGAGAGAATTAATCCATGTGCTTGTAGTGTTTATTGAGGCCTCCAGTAGAACCTCTGGATTTGATACGCGCTCAGCCCACCGTCCATGGAACACACCCGACAGGCTCGTATTCCCTCCAATACATGACCCGACTGAGTGGCCAACCTCAGAAACGTGGAAGTACTGGTAGATCTCATAGGGGTCGGTGATTCCTGACCGAACCAGTGCCTCAACTGTGGCCACTACTGCATAGATGTTTACTGGGTCCATCTGGTCGACAAGACTCTGAGGCAACCCCAGTCTAACAGGATCCCATCCGGTTGGAAGCTGGGCAGCAACAGACCGCGTGTACCTCAGTGCCTTCGGAACAAGAATAATCGCGCCTTTGAGCAGCTTGACTGACCACGAGCCGGCCGGATTTGCCCACACGTCGACTCTCTTGCCATGGCTACGCTTGTAATTGGCAGCCTCCTCTTCAGTGGTCTCAAACGGTTCCAGATCTTGATCGACCTGCAGCTCAGAAACAAAGCTCTTCTGGTATGGATCACCGCTTTCGCACATGTCTTTCTCAAGAACACGAATTCCAGTATGTGCGAGAATCTGCTCCTCGTAATTGGCCTTGATGTCAGCATCATGGACCGGCTCCAGAGACTGGGCATCAACCCATCCAATATAGTCTTCACCGGTTGTTGGGTGCTTGCCAGAGATGTGCTTAACCAAGCCCATGATCCAGGCCAGCTCGATGCATCCTTCAATCGAAAACTCGCCAAATGCCTCTCTCTCCCATCGCAGAGCTGAGTTCCCAAATGGACCAACTTCGCCAAACCCAGTAACTACCACAACCTTATCCAAGTCTACCATCCCTTCCAAATAGCGCAGATGAGATAGCTGTTCATAAGACTTGACCTTAGGGCTTGCTATGCTGTGCTTTGCAAGTGGGTCTGTGATATGCAGGTAAGTTAATAACCCAGCATCCTCTAACAGTTCAGCATACCCTTCTTCTGCAAGTGCTTGCAACACAGCCTTCCGCATCGAACGCTCATTCGCCACCCGTGTTCGACTACTAGCATGGATGTTCTTTATATCAAAGTCGTATAAAGTGCCACCGTTAAAACTTCCAAACAGTGGAGAATTGTATGAAAGTTCAATCATTTCTGGCGTTAAAAGTCCAAGGATGTTAAATGCCATTTCGTCTCGGGAAAATGTACGAATGCCATTCTTTTCGACACTGTCGTATACACTAACACTCCCATATGTCATATTTGTGCTGCGTGTCCAGCCAATATCGCCCCCAGTGATCGACAAGTACTCGGACCAGGACTCAGTGTACCAACGATTGTATAATGTGTGCAAGGCGGCCTTTGTCTCGCCATACATACCATCATCACCTATTAACCCTTGGTTCGGCGAATGTGGTAGCACAACAACTGTAGGGGTGATAAGGTTGCAGTATTTGATTTTGGCTGCTTTTATCTGGCCAAACATTCGGTAAAGGTTGGTAAGCAGAATTCGAAGGGTCAACTCTGAGTTGGAGTCAACACTGGTCATATCCTTTCCATGTTCGGGGAAAGCGGCAAACGGTAGGACGAAATCTATATCTAACCCAAGCCCTTCCTTGCTATAGATATACTCGAACAGCTGCTCAATATCTTGGACCGAGGCTTGGTTAAATGGAACGAGTACCAGCTCCGAACCGCGGGCGCCAAACTTGCGGTACATTTCTTCAAAGAAGCGAATAGACTTCATATTGAAGCTCGACGTTGTTGCAATCACCTGCGCTCCTCCTGAAAGCAGCCCTTCAACCAGCCCTGATCCGATGGAGTTTTTGCCGCATCCAGTAACCAGCGCAACTCTGCCTTTAAATGATAACCCTCTTGTAGCAATTTCAGTAAGGCCATGGAAATATTTAGCTGACAGTGACTCGCAATAAAACCAGTTTCTTGATTTGTCCCTCCGGCACATATATATATGCGGCACCCCTTCTTCATCAGGTGTCTGCATATTCCGAACGTAATCCATGATATCAGACTCGCCATTACGTGGGATTTCGGAATATATCACATCACCTTTTCCATTGATATATGCATGAGGAGCCAATGGAGCTGACAGCTGTCTATAAACAGGATCTGTCTGTGTAGAATTTAAGCAAGTAGTGTGCATATTCTTTGTCATATGAAGTGCTTTCGCTGAAAGTGGATCTGTGGACCCAGTCAAAGTCGCGATAATTCCATCTAGCATTTTCATCAGCCCAGATGTCGAGCGGTTGCGCAGCATATGCAGCCTCTTTGAGACTGTTTCCTGGTCGGGATCCTCTTTCCCTGACAAAATGTCGTATATCCACTGCAGGGCATCCTGGCGGGCCCAATTCCAGTACGAGTTGTAGCGTCGAGCCTTCAGCGAACTAAACAGGGGCTTTGTTTTCTGGATGAAATCATCACCGATATCCCCACGAATATGCTCCATCTCCTTGGTCTGCTCCAAGAGCCTCTCGCTAATTTCCTCAACTGTTTTGGCTCCATCCCGGAGATTCACACCAATGCTCTCTGCAAGCAGCTGCATCTGCCTGAGAGCCAGACTGTTTTGTGTGTTCTTCAGAGCCTCCAGTTCTCTGTTATCGACAACAGTCAAAGCGTGGCCATGGGGAGTAATCGCATGGGCAGATTCCCTTGACAACACTAGCCCAGAAAGTGTCGAATACTTGTGAACTACATCGTCCAACCACGGCTTTGCCACGGCCTCGTCTTCTAGGCGCTTAGTTGGTTCGAGAGTAGTTGCAACCAGCAAAACTGCATCCTGTCGACCCCTACCAAGCCCATAGGTCGATTTGAGATATGCTCGAGCCTTTGCCTGCGAGAATGCACTTGGGATTTTGGCTGCAAACAAGCGCTGGATGGCTGCTGTTGAATGCTTCCCAAGCGAGCTCACGATCGACCCAAGGCTATTTGCAACATCCTGCAGCGGCTTCTCAGCAACATTGTTAGGGAAGCTTTTCCCAAACTCCTTTTGCATAATGCCGACAATCTCGTTTTGCAGCGTGGACTTGCCAGCAACGAGCTCTTTGACCGACTTGCTCAATGGAATTTCAAGCACGCTCTTGCGCAGTTTCTGCCCGACAACCGAGAGAAGAACATGTGCCACTTGGAGAGGAGCATCTTCAATTGACTGAGCTGCCACTGACGGCTGCACTGTGTCAGCTTCCATGAGTGATGGCGAGCTATCGACTGGGCTGGGCAGCAACTCATGCTTTGACTCGGTCACGGACTTTTCCGACACGTCGTCAGCTGCAGCAGGGTCGGTGTTCTCGGGATCGTCTAGGAAATAGATCCTATCCTTGTCATCGCCAACATGAAGAACTTCCACCTCCCTTCGAACACCGTACTCTGGTGTCAATGTTTGGCGCGCCATACGGCACAGCGAGCCACTTGGTCCAATCTCCACCAGCCGTGTAATCGCAGAGCATTTAAACAGAGTATTCTGTGTGTCGATCCAGCGCACCGATGAGGCAAACTGGAATGCCAGGAGCTCAATGAGGAGAGTGTGCGCAAGCTGTGCCCTTGCTGGGCTTTCCTCGTACTTGGAATCATTCCAAGACTTGAGTATCGAATGTATGGCATCTGACTTGCAGATATCATAAATATCCTGAATGAACCCAAGCGAAATGCTGAATAGAGTACCTGTCATGTTTGGAATGTAGCGTCCACAGAGCCTCTTGGGTAAACAATCAGTTACCGGGATTCTCTGCACAAGAACACCCCGGAACGAGTCCACACTGGAAACAAGCTGGCTAGAGTGCGACGGGACATCGACGCCAGGGATTACTGTGGTGCCTTTGCCGCTTTCAAGAGCAACACCAGCAATCGTTTCCGCCAGCACGCCCTGCACGACCGAGCGTATAGTGGCCATGCTGCTTGGGTCGCTACACACAACGTGCTCCGTGACCAATGCGCCTATCACTCTCTTCATTGCCTCGAGTGAGTCCGTATGGCCGGTAACGACATACTGGATGCCATCAACATTGTAGTTGATGACCTCAAGTAGCTCCTGTCGGTGGCTACGGATCTGGCAAACGATTTCTTGGAGATGGGTCTCGCTGAACCCGTTGCCAATGCTCTTTGGGTTTACTGAAACCATTGCATACTGCGAGAGTCCTTGGCCATCGCGCTCCACAGATGCATGAAGTAGCAGGCCGCGGTAAAGTGCAATGTCGACCGCGTCCTCAACAGACAAAATCTCAGTCATTGCAACTAGTGACCCGATTTCCCCGAGTGAGTGGCCAGCGAATTGAGCATCCTCTTGGACAACCCCGTGTGCGCGCATGTCAGCAATCTGCGCCAGCGACATAACTGTCTGTATCGGTTGGGTGAACAGCGTGGCGTTAAGCAGGCCATTGGCAGACTTGTGAATATAGTGATGTGAACTCTCTGTGATCCCCGGAACAAGCTGCGTCGTTACACCAGCATGTGTGCGCTGAAGACTCAGGTATTTTGACCGAATTCTGCGCCCAACATCACCACCAAACTTCACCAAGTATTCCTTGGGGTTACTTTTCAGTATGTGCATCAATGACACGCCATAGGTTTGTGTCATATATCTCTCAGCACGGCTCCAGACAGTCCGCGCGACCGCTGATGTCTTGTAAAGATCCATCCCCATCCCAACAAACTGCGCTCCTTGGCCAGTGAATACATACGCCGACTTGGGCTGCTCCACCTCTGCTGTGCAAGTCAGCACGAGATCACCATGCTGGTTGAGTGTTTTCCCGGCGACAAGCATAAGCCCACGCTTCATGCCCACATGGAGCAGCTTGGTATCGAGTTGGTCTCCAGGCAGAACCATTCCAACAAAGTCCGCCTGGTAGGAGCGCACACGACTAGGGTCACCGTTAGCAGCGAACCGCTCGACATGCGCCCTTGTCGACGCCGAGGTCCACATGCCATGGCAGATCTGTCCAAGCAACCCGACGTAGTTGGCAACGTAGGGATTTGTGTGGATGATGTTGTAATCGCCTGAGACATGGGCATACTCCCAGTTATCTTTAGGTGCGAAGACAAAGGAATCAGTACGAGCATCACCCTTGCTAATAGGTACCCCATCGTTCTCGTAGGTATTCTCCTGATCCACACGCACTGAAGATTTCTTTAGGTACTCAACGACAGCATTACCATACACATCGATGCTGATATAATCGACGTTTGCAATGTGGTAGCGTTTAGCTGCTGGTTCCACAATATAAACAGAGCCTGCTGTCTGGATATATAAATACTGCTTGTCGGATTTGTAACGATAAACCGATTTCAAGCTGAACTCCAGCGTTTGGCCAACAGTCAGTTCCATATCTGTGGATGATATAGGGTAAACAAACCACTCCTTGGACCGCAAGACAGCAACGTCCTCAGCGGTCACAAGTGTTACTCGTGAGATGGGTTCATCAACAGCCTTGAACGTCTGAGAATAGTCAGCAAATACGTTGCATGAGAGAACGGCGCTCTCGATTGTCGCGAACTGAGCCCCATCTCGGAACAGACGAGACACAAGCGTCACCTTCCTCCCAATAGGTGTGTTTTCCAGAGATGTGACGCGGATGTCGCTGTCCACTATATCTCCCACATGAAGCAGCTGTGCACCTTCTGACAGTGAAAACCTGTTGTAGAGGTGGACGTTGTCCAATGCACCATCGTATAACACAGGTGACATCTGTATGGCTGCAAAACCAGGCCAGGTAGCATAGAACAGAACGTCCATTGGGGCAAGTTGGGTACCGTCCGAATGCCGCATGTAGCTATCCGACATATTGGGAATACTGTTGCACAGGCGACGAACAAGGCCCTCGGTAACAGCGTACGGCTCGCACTTCACAGGCATAGCATCAAGAGACACGTCGACAGCCTCAATATCTGGGATTTCTGCCCCCAGTTTCAGGGCTGCCACCATGATGCTCTGGATTCTCTCAAGACGACCATCACCAATCTCGACTATTGGGGATATTGGCAGTGTCGGCTCATACCTGTAGACAAGTTCGAGCTTGAAGGTATTTTCGAAAATGCGGTGAAAGATAGTCGCAGTGATGGCACGGGATTTGTCGATGGAGATGGAAACATCGGCCATTCCTTGAGGATCAAAAACCTCCAGCCTGGATGGAAACCCGTTGTCCAGTGTAATCTTTACCGAATGCCCGGGAAGCGGCGTCAAAATCCGCCGGATAGCATTTCTGGCACACCGCGTGCCTCTAATAATATCTGATGCGGTCAGCAGCGCGCTAAGCCAGCTCTTCTCTGTGCCTGCTAGGGTGCTCAACCATGAATCAACACTTGGGAGCTGGGCCTTCTCGGCCGGTAACACGTATGTGAGTTCCGACGGATTAATAGCTGATGTGACCGATGAGACGGGTGGCGCTGACGCAATATCTGGGCTGATGTACTCCACACGTGGCACGCTGGAAATATCGCCATTGTACTGATTCTGGATGATCTGGTCAACAAGCACGGCGTTAATGCTACTGACCATGCCTTGTGTATGTAGCCAGATCATATCTGCGTTTACGCCCGGTGCATGACTTCCCCGAACAACCATCTCCCAGGACTCACTGTTGGAAATTAGAGACGAGTCCTTGACCGCCAAGTAGGCCTCGCTCTTGAGCCATGCATAAATTTCTGTGTCGACAATAAGGACGAATGGGATGCTTTTGCCTTCTGTGTGTCTACAAAGCCCGGCGAGGTAGTGAACATCTTCAGCAAACAACTGGGTCTCGCGGATTGCAGGGAAAACCTCTAACAAGTTTTCGATTTTCTCGGCCGGATCGCTTATCATATTATGCCTCTGGAATATGCGCAGCCGCGTGGATTTGGAGAATCTGTCTTCTACACGTCTCAGAAATTTGCTGACCAAATTCCGATGAGAAATGTCAAGCCACTGTGATTTGTGGCAGGTATACATGAGTTCGACAAGGCGGCCGATAACTTCCATATATGTCATGTCCTGCAGTTCCACCACACCTCCATCTGCATTTATGCCAAACCATGGCCGCGCAGAATAGCTGCAGAGTAGCCTGATAATTTGCTCTCGATGCGTGGTGAGCAGGCCAGCATGCATGTCCACCGGATGCGAGAATACAAGCTGATACAGCTCCTTAATAACCCGGACATCATGCTCCAAGGAAAGGCTGATGTTGTCGGCTGGGGATACCCCAGCAGTGTCCGTCACCTGGCTCGACAATGGAACCACACCGTCAACTGGCATACGTGCGCAGTCGAATTGGAGACTCCATTCGCCAGTGTAGTATGGTAGTGCCTCCTCAGCTACGCTGAACTCGAGTCCTAGAACAAGGAACACATTGCGCAGCGATCGGATCTTGCTGTATGTCTCGAGAATTGGTTGGTGGAAATCCCTGGCTGTTTTTTGGCTACTGGTGTGCCTGCCCATCCACTGTATCAGTACCGGGAACTCTGTGCTGGCGGTGGCAATCTGGAGGACTTGACGGATACCAAGTGCTGAGTCTGGGTGGAACGAAACATGGCGAATCCCAGACTTTTGAAGGTCGCGGATAATTGCACTGCCGGTATCAACTGACGGAACGCCGCCACTGATGGTGAGACCAGTGATTGGAACACCGTCTCTACGCATGCGCAGGATCTCCAGATACTGGAATGACCACTGCTTCTGGTTCGCATAGTCAACGTTAACGGCAAAGCCATGGCCAGGTGTGAGCAATGCGTGGACTCCGTAGACTCTCTCCCTGAACACCTTCTCGCGGTACATATGGCTACCACACAGCTCGGTGTGGTACCCGGCATTGCTAGCCTCTGCCACAAACCGGTCGTCGGAAACGGGTGGGGATGCCTCTGCAAGTATAACTGGCGGCAAGCCAAGAATGCGTGCCAGAGGTGAGTCGATGCATATTCTCCCGTCAAGAGCAAAGCGAGCTAGTTTATGGATATAGTCGTTTTGCCAGTTGGGTGCAGAGAAGACGCAATCAAGCTCTGATCTGAAGAGATCGGCCTTGGACCCGAAGCGCGATTTGGGATCTGCAGTGAGCGATGTGGCACTAATGATGGTCGTGTCTTTGTCATGAATAACACTATGCGTCAGCCGAGAGAAAACGCTGAACCCGCCCGTACTGAAGTCGACGAAATGTGTTGCATCCACGCTGCTAACTGATGCTGGCCAGTTGATAAGACGAATGCAAAGCTCATCAACAACTGTACGTGTAGCATCGGTCTCTGAGCGAAGATCATGGGCATCGGCTCCAGTGTAGACAGCGATATTCAGGTCAGAAGCTGCGATGCCCCACCCTTCATCGACAATAACAGGATACACCCAGTTTGCTGACTCCTGCAAAAGCTCGCAATGGCCAACGATGTTGATGTTCAGGAAACATTGTGGTGCAACTGGCCTGCGTAGCGAGGGTGGGATACCCGATTGGTCTTCGTCCGGATGGGCATAGCTTGCACGAACCATCTTCATGAACTGGAAAACGACTGTGGTGCGACCAGTGACAACAAAGCTATCATGGCTGTTGATGATCGCCAGGAATACGCAGTCAGTCGGCCGGGTGCTGTGCTGGTTAAACCGAGCAATCAGCGCATCGATAGTAGGTCTGCTAATACCACGAACCGCAACCATCGGGGAAGGCGTACCCTCGCGGTAAATGTACTCGGCAAAACTATCGCTGTTGAGCGTATCCTGAGGCGTGCACATCTGATTCTTTGCTGCAGCCACCATCAGGATACCCAGCGCCTTCTTGGAGGAATCATAAAAAGACTGTTCATCAGTCAACGAAGCGAACAATGTAGCAAATACAAGTCCCTGGCAATGGCCAATAGCTCCTAAAATGTGGTTTCAGACATGTTAGTAGATTGAACCACTATCGAGCAATGTCCAGATAGCACGCAGAGATAACTTACCTTTGAATGACCGAGAAAGTTCGCCTGGACTAAGCCTGAGCGTCTTGTACAAGACCATCAGGTGCATTAGCTGAACAACTGCCACAGTAACAATAGACACTGGCGTACGAGAGAGGTACTGGGCTGGTGGTCGGGTATCTGGCGAAGTAATCCAACGAACCATATCCAAGGGGTACTTGTAGACCGCAGCCAGTCTTTTGTCGCAAGACGTGCGTCGGACAAAGCCTGATATCTCGTTGACAAACTCGTGCAGCACCGTATGAAAGGTATGGAGCACCAAAGCGCCCTCCTCAAAATAATCATTCATACCGTCCTGGCCACCAAACATAGCCACAAGCTTTGCCTTGCCACCGGTAAACAGAGCTGGACGTGGCACATCAGGGAGAATTCCACGCGACTCGAGCTCTGTCCATACCGAGTAGTAACCACGGAGAACTGCGTGCGCCTGGTCCCGAGACAACTTGTGATCCAAGATGACGACATGGATATTATCCACTGAGCAGTACGACGCGTGGAAATGCTGGAACGCAGCGATAGCAACGCCAGAGTTCTTTGTGGAGCAGTACTCGATGAACTCGGACAAGACAGTGATTGGGGCCGTAGGATTACTGGGGACGAATTCGCTGGCCAAGTAGGATGCGTCGCCGCAAACGTCCTTTGGGACATTAATGGCGGCTCCGTGAAGAGCGATGGTACTGTTGAGCATGGCTGAAGAACGATAGCAGAGTAGGCTGAAAAGGATGTCTCTTATTAGAATTTAAGGATGAGGCGAGCGCACCATGTAGCCAAACACCACCCCAATTTATATGCAGTGGGTTTTAGCGTAAAGCGACACCTAGCATCAGGAATCTTGACACTGTTCATACTATATCAAGGACGGGCACTCCCAGGTTGTAAAGTGATGCAAATAGTATGTGAAACAGGAAGTGACAATGTTAATTCTCACTGCTAGCAATATTTAGAACAACCACTCACACTACCAAACAATGCCCAGAGTTCAAGAGTAGCTTGGTTCCTGCGAATACAACCTGGTAATGCAAGCAGCCAACAGGCACTAGCTGTTTGATGGCCGTAGGTGAAGGCGACATGTATAGCAAGCCAGGCACTAAAAATTGAGAGAAGTGTTTTTGCAGGGTAGCGTTAGAGAGTTATCGTACAGTCTTTCCTTAAATTTTGGATGCGGTGGCCAAAGATCCTTCTGACTAGATATGAATTTTAACCGGTAGGCGTCATCAGAAGCTACGGGTTCCATAGTGTAGCCGGTTATCACTGCGGATTCTGATTCCGCCAACCCGAGTTCGAATCTCGGTGGAACCTGGCATCCAGCTGGTGCTTAGGCTGGAAGCTGCTCCTTTTTCTTTTTGCCCACCAGCCTGAGGTAAAAGATATTTTTGCTCGGATCCATTTTGCCGTAGCGATCGATTACGTACAAAATAAATGTGGTTGCAAGAAATTGCAGTATAGCTTTGCTTGTCGCGTTTCTGCTGAGGAATAAATTGTGCTTAGGGCAGGCAACTCTACATGCGAGTGCACACTTTATACTTTTATTCCAGCAACTTGGGCTCGAAAACACGGAGGCTGTTGTCGGATGAGGCAGCAACGATTCCAGTCGAGAGAGACCCAATCCAGGCAACGGAGGTGATGGCGCTGCTGTCTCCCAGCGCGCACAGATGGTGCCACCCCTTGACCTGGAAGATGTGAAGCTTGTCGTTGGCAAAGGCCAGGTATCCGCCGGTCTTGTCAAACCT
The DNA here is from genome assembly GCF_002104995.1 of Linderina pennispora. Taxonomy (NCBI): domain Eukaryota; kingdom Fungi; phylum Kickxellomycota; class Kickxellomycetes; order Kickxellales; family Kickxellaceae; genus Linderina; species Linderina pennispora. The sequence goes on along the minus strand of NW_024468270.1, from coordinate 119,932 downwards.
GATAGCAGTAAAGGCAGCAGCATCGTCAGACTCCAAGTCACTAGACGACCACTCGCGGACCTTGCGCTGTTTACGAAGATCCCAGACGGCAGCTGACATTGCGCTTGTGGTGGCAAAGTAGTAGCCGTTCTCGCTAAAGTGCAGGCCAACAACCTGCTTTGCCTCTGCCTCAGTTGCCACGTCAAGAGTAGCCAAGGTCTGCTTTTGCTTGACGTCAACAATCTTGACAAGGCCATCGGCGGTGCCAATACCAATGAACTGGCCGTCAGGGTGGAACTCGATCTGAGTGATCTGCGAGTCGAGCTGCTCTGTGATGACAGTGTCGCCATCGATGGTGTGGATGGCCCAGGTCCCGTCAATTGAGGCGCTGGCAAAATACTCGCCACCAGGATGGATAGACAGGCTTGTCACCTCGGCCGCATGGGTCTTGATTACATGCTTCTTTGTCCAGCCGATCGCCTTTGCATTCTCATGAGTGTTATTGGCCTTGGGCTGCCAGATCCGCACTGATTTGTCGGCCGACGCAGTGATAATGCGCTCTCCAAGGCCACCGCCGTTGATCCAGAGCGCAGCATTGACACGTTTGGTGTGGCCCTTGAGCGTGGCCAGGGTTTGGTCCTTCGAGCGCGCATAGACTTCGGCGTGGTGGTCCTCGCCGGCAGTCAGCACAAGCTCACCTGTGGTATCGACATCCAGTGCCAGGATTCCAGGCTGGGTCGTCGAGTGGAGCGACTCCACGGTAGATGCCAGAGCAGCAGCCTTCCACTGGTCGGCAGGGGTCAGATCGGCAGGCAGTTTGCGCTTGACACGACCCTTGCGAAGCTCCGTGGCCACCTCGGCCGACTTTTCGTAGTACACCTCTTCGGGGTTGCCAGCGTCAACCTCCATGGAAGCACCGGCGGCATCATCTGCGTCTACTGCCTGCTGGGTTCTCAGTTCACCAACCTGTGCCTGTAGCGATTCGAGCGTCTGGCGTGCCTCATCGCGCTCCTTGATCAGCCGAGCGATGACCCTGCACGATGCATCGTTTTGGTACAGTGCCTGTGACAACTCCTGGCGCACCTGCTGGTACTGCTGCTTCAGCGTAAACGTCTCGAGGACAAGCGCATCCCACTCGTTCTGGAAGGTCGACAGAAGCGCAGGAATCGATGTCAGTGTGGGCGGCCGTGGCTTCACTGCTGGTGGGTCCGCATGCACAGAAATGATTTCGTCCTCGGATAGCGAGTGCTCGGTTCCTGGCTCCCGGCCTTCCTCGTCCAGGTACTTTTGCAGCAGCCGTTGCTCGTAGACGCGCCCGGTCTTTGCAGAGATAACCGGCGTTGCTGGCGCCTCTCCCGAGATTGCGCAAATGAAGCTCATGATTTCGTTTGGGCAGGCAGAATATTGGAGACGTCAATTGCGTGAGGGAGGGAGAAATTGAAATTGCCTTCAAGAGCATCACAACACAAGCATGTCGACGCGTTTTCAGCTTTTTTTCGCCTAGGCCAGAGCTAGTGATCTGACATCCTTGATTGTGGTGATCGGGATGGTGATCAGTGCGTTTTTCGCTTCAGGCGTGTTATTTTTTCATTGAGCAGTTGGTGCAAGATAGTGCCAACAAGCGCGCTTGAGTTTTGTCACATCCTTTTCCCCCTTGAACTTTTCCGAATTCAACGAAAATAAAAATGGTAGGTGTCGGCGCGATGGATTCGGCACGCGACGGATGGACGCAGAGATGCGCACCGACAACAGAATTGGATGATGGATTGATGCGAGCTGCACGGTATTAAAATGGCGGAAATTCGAATTCCCATCTGCCCCGAACTCCAACATATAGGCTGCCCGCCCCGTTGTTTCTGTGTTTGGCCTGAACGGCTCCAAGCTCGACGCTACCGTCCCCCTCCCCGCGGTCTTCAAGGCCCCGATCCGCCCGGATCTTGTCCAGTTTGTTCACAAGAACATGGCCAAGAACCACCGTCAGCCGTACGCTGCCAAGCAGCAGGCTGGTGAGGAGACCTCGGCCGAGTCGTGGGGTACCGGTCGCGCTGTTGCGCGTATTCCCCGTGTCTCGGGTGGTGGTACGCACCGCGCTGGACAGGCCGCGTTCGGTAACATGACTCGTGGTGGTCGCATGTTCGCCCCCAACAAGGTCTGGCGCAAGTGGCACGTCCGCACCAACGTGAACCAGAAGCGTTACGCTACTGTGTCCGCTGTTGCTGCCTCGGGCGTCACCGCCCTCGTTGTCGGCCGCGGTCACCGCGTGCAGGCCATCGAGGAGGTTCCTCTTGTCGTCTCGGCCGAGGTCGAGTCGATCAAGAAGACCAAGGAGGCTACTGACGTGCTCAAGGCCCTCAAGGCCTACGCCGACGTCGCCAAGGTCAGCAACACCCGCTCGGTCCGTGCCGGCCGTGGCAAGCTGCGCAACCGCCGCCACCGCCAGCGCCGCGGTCCCCTGGTCGTCTACGCCGAGGACAACGGTATCACCCACGCCTTCCGCAACCTGCCTGGTGTTGAGCTGATTGACGTCACCCGCCTCAACCTGCTCCAGCTGGCCCCTGGAGGTCACCTTGGCCGCTTCGTGATCTGGACCCAGCCCGCCTTCGAGGCTCTGGACAAGGTCTTCGGTACCGAGACTGAGGTCTCCGAGCAGAAGAAGGGCTACACCCTTCCCACCGCCGTCATCTCCAACCCGGATGTCGCTGGCCTCATCGCCTCCGACGAGATCCAGGCTGTTGTCCGCCCGGCCCAGTCGCGCTTCACCAAGCGCCCGTACACTCAGAAGAAGAACCCTCTGCGCAACTCGCAGGTTCTGGTCCGTCTGAACCCGTACGCCCAGGTTCTGCGCCGTGCCGAGATCCTCGGCAAGAACAAGAAGACCACCAAGGTTGCCTACAAGAAGTCCGCTTCCAAGAAGTTCCTGGACATCCTCAAGGCCGACTAAGTGCGCCCCCCCTTCTTGTGCGCTGCTGACTTGTCTGGCTGTTTCGTAGTTTTCTCTCTTGCAAAGAAGGATCAACCAAATAAACAGCCTTTCTTGGGTCAGTCGTTTTTTTTTTTTGCAATTCCTCGTTTCATTTAACGGCGTGCAAAACCTGGGCATTGGTCGGCACTTGTCCCCTTCTGCGCCATGCGTCTGCGGAAAACAAGCCCCATCCAGAGGCACGGCATCCTCCAAACGCCCGAGGAAACCTATCCCTCTGACACCGCCATAACCAATTCGCTGTCTGCTACCCAAGCGTACACATACGGTGCGTACATGTTGGTAATAAATATATTTAAAAGATTTTCTCTTTGCAAGAGGCAGGTATATATTCACAAGAGACAGAGGTGACGGGCACGGTCGCCAGCTGCTTAAGCCCCGTAGCCCTCCTCCTCGTCGGTGGTCCGCTGGGGCGGGTGGTACCAGTTGCCGACCGGGAGATTGAACCAAAAGTTCTCCTCGTTCAGAAGGATGGCAGCCGAGTTGTACATGGCCATGAGACCGCAGAAGAAACCCATCCAGGCACCAGCCTTGATAACAGACTCCTTGCCCAGCCAGATGCCAGCGGTGTCGAGGTCGATCTCGAGGTTCAGCAGGACAAACATGAGGATGTTCGCAATGTGCGACTTGACGTTACCGGCCAGCAGGATGAATACCCAGATGCTCCAGGCGAGCGACTGGATACCGTTCTGCTTGCGCCTGATCTCGGGGTCCTCGTTGGCCTGGAAGTCGATGACGCCGATGCCGGGCACCATTGCCAGACCCTTGGCCAGCCACGAGGCGCCAAAGGACGTGAAGGCAGCACCCTCGAACGTGTCGCCGTTGGCGATCTGCCATAGACCGGCCGCGAACTGCGCCAGACCGGCCACCGCGATGCACTGGCCGGCCAGCGAGCGCGTGCCATGCCCGTAGCCCACAGACATACCGGCATCCATCATCGACTGCTGCACAGTGCACATGCCGAAGGTGATCAGTCCCAGCGCTGCTGCGTTACCGAAGCGGCGGAACTGCGGGGGTGGTGCGACAATCTGGATCTCACGCGGTGCTCCCATGTCCTGGGGATACGGGTAGCCGGCGTAGTTGACGGCAGGAGCCGGAGCTCCCTTGGGCTCGCCCTGGTTGGGGGTAGTACGGCCACTTGAGACAGCAGTATCCATGGTGATGATATTATTTAGTGGGAAGCGAGAGAGAGAAATATGGCTATCAGAGCGGAGAGAGGAAATATAACAAAAGTGTAGGAAAAGCGTGTTTCTGTACGAATAATGTAGCTGTGTTTGGTAAGCAGTGGGGAGTTTGGCAACCGGGACCCGCTATATATACAAATCTACTCAGCTACTTTAGCGCCGAGTCAGACGGAGCCAAGAGCCACCAAAAACAAAAAAGCTCGCTTTTTCCTGCAACAATAATGCAACGAGTGTAACATGCAGCCGGGTTCTTTTTCGACTGGGGGCCGGCTGCCGGTGTGATCAGTGGTGTGCCCCTATTTCCACTTTAGCCCACCCCGATGGACGGGATGGGGAATGGAGAGGATATCGCTGCCCTCGCAGCAGCACCAGCACCAGCAGCAGCAGCAAGCGGCTATTGGGACTTGCCTATTGACTGACCAAAAAAGCATCCCACTTTGACGCTTGCTTGGGCTAGTGGTCTAATCCCGAATTCTGCCCCCAAAATTGGGCCTGGCCCCCCGCCCCTGCGCAAAAACATGCAGCACCCCGCATGCTCCGAGATACCCAGCGCCCCCTTCGATCGGGTGCTGATGCCTCATGATATTCCTAGGGAGGCTCTTCCCGGCTTGGCCATCGGGAATTATCTAGCCAACAGCAGCGGCGCCAGCTGACGCACCTGCCGCTATGTTAAAAATAACGCTGCCTCGAACCTTCCAGGGGCAGCCGGGGGGACCGGTTGATGATGGTAAGACTCATCCCCAATAGCACTTTGTTAGCTAATCTGCCTCCCCCATTGCCGCACACGCTTCAGGCCACGCAACTGTCGGACCACTAGCTCCCCTCCCGAGTGGACGGCCATTGCTTCTCAAATGACTGAGCTTCAATACAGTGAGACCAGCGGTGGCCAGGCCGGTCTTTGTTGGGAGCCCGTCCCATCAGGACGCAGCAGGGAAAACTGGTGACTTTAAATTTCCTAAAGCTGCTTATTCCAGCCACACCACCATCCATCCGTGCCTGTCCGGCGTACCCGCCCCTGCAGGGCGCGAATGCGATATTTTTAATTTTATCGAAAAGCCAGGGATGAAGAAGCACTAAGTCTAAGCCCTGTACTCGGTGTGCTTGTATTCCAACACGTCACCCTCCTCGCGCATCTGCCTCTCGGCCTCCTGCCTGGCCCAGGTACGAACCCTAAAAAATGGCCACACATAGAATAATGTTAGCATCAGTGCCCTTTGGTGCGCAATCAGCGGCGGTGTTGGCAGGCAGAGCTGTCTCCTGTCGCCCCCTCACTGTGCCCGTGCTTGTCGTCGAACAAGGGCAATGAGGTCATCTAAAGCGGCCCCCTTACCTGGTGTCCGGCTTGTAGTAAAGACCGACGGCCGCCAGAGCAAACGCAAACCCGAACCCGCCGACCCAGATCGTCTCCCAGCCTTCCTTCTCGTACTTTTGTCCGGGCTACACATATCGAAAATTACCGTGACGCGACCAGTCAGTAGTGGCCCGGCTAAAATATGCAGGCGCGAGTGCTCCCTGTCCTTACCTTGACACCAAACAGGTAGCCTCCGGGCTCGTTAAAGTGCTGTGCGCCATGTCCGCCACGAACAAGCCTGGGTGCAATGCGCGCACGGGTCGAAAGAGCAGCCAATCTCTGGAACGTCATTGGGCCAAAATGGATATTGTTAATGGGAATAAATTGGACGTATAGAAAGCGAAAAGTGTAGGCTGTTAAATAGTACAAATTGAACAACTACGAGTTTAAATTCTCGAATTGGAGCGAGAGCACACGCCTGTATACAGCGAGAGCGCACGCATAAAGCGGGCTCGAAGATAACAGGAAAAAAGCAAAGGCGCTGGCAGGCAGATCCCCCGATTATATTTGTCTGGTGATTCTTGGCTCCAATCAGATCAAGACCGATTTCGAATTTTTGTGTGGCCAAGAGGCCTGCCTTAGCCCCGCGAATTAGTTAGCGCTGGCTCTGGCAGGAAATGGTGCTAGTTCTTCCTTTCCAGACACCATCTTCAGGTCGTTTTATTTTAAATCGGTAAGGGGACATGAATCGATTCAGCTTGCGGCGGGCCAAAGTTGACGGGCGCAGGACCATTCCCGGGCGTGGATGGGATGGATGAGATGGATGTGCCCAAAATTGTCGATACGCCCAGGAAATTTCCGGAAATGCGAAATTAGCGCTGGGGGAATGCTGTCCATTCGAAATGAGTAACGAAGCAGTGCCGTGCACTAATAGCCTCAACCGCGCCCTCTCCCACCCACCTTTTAGAACACGATGAAGCACATTTTCAAGGACGACGTTATCAACGTTCCCGAGGGCGTTACTGTCGAGGTCAAGGCCCGCCAGGTCCGCGTTACCGGTCCCCGCGGCACTCTGCAGCGTGACCTGCGCCACATCAACATGGACGTGCAGCGCCCGACCCGCGACACCATCCGCGTCATTGTCTGGCAGGGCGGCCGCAAGCACATTGCCTGCATCCGCACCGTCTGCTCGATCATCAACAACCTGATCATCGGCGTCACCAAGGGCTTCGAGTACAAGATGCGCTTTGTCTATGCCCATTTCCCCATCAGCGTTAACATCGAGAAGAAGGAGAACCTGATCGAGATCCGTAACTTCCTGGGCGAGAAGCACGTGCGCAAGGTCCCCATGCTCGAGGGCGTCGAGGTCGTTCAGTCCATCAACGTCAAGGACGAGATCGTCCTCACCGGTAACGATATTGACAACGTCTCGCAGTCGGCCGCCTCCATCCAGCAGGCCACCCGCGTCCGCAACAAGGATATCCGTAAGTTCCTTGACGGTATCTACGTCTCGGCCAGGGGCAACATTGTCAAGGAGGAGTAAACTCTTTCAGTAGTAATTTGCTCTTTGCTTTGAAGTCTTCCCTCGTGCAAAAAATCATGAGGGGGCCACTCCATGGGCTCTCTTTACCGACCTGACGTATCATGCAACATGCAATGCCCACTGTATGCCAAGGGCTGGTGATATTGGGCCGTATGTATGCGGTATGTATTTTTTGTTATAAGGAAGTTCTTAGGCCGACTCGTGGAGCCCCTGCGCCATGTACAGCTTGGTCAGGGCCGGGCCGCGGCTCTGGGTGATGCCCTTGGTCAGCAGGTTGAGGTTGGCAGTGTTGAGCAGTGCGTCGAGGCGCGAGGGCTCGGGCAGGGTGCGGAACATCTTGTCCAGCTCCTTGTCGGTCTCCTCAGGCTCAGGCTTCTCGCCGCGGGCGATGCGGGCGGCGTTGGCGTTCTTCCGGCGCTGCACATACTGCTGGCGGCGGTACTTCTCCTTGGCGGCGCCGCGCTGCCAGTACATCCACTGGTTGGCATCGTGGATGTGCTCGTCGATGAGCTCGCCGATGGTCTCCAGGTGGCGCGTAACCCCCGACGGCGTCAGATCCAGCGCGTTGGTGCAGAACGGCCGCGCCAGGTGCGCCGGTCGCGACGGCAGCAGGCTTGACAGCGAGCTCAGCGAGTCGCTCTCCGCATCGTCCGCAATTGCCGACCGGTCCGCCAGCTTGCGCGCGCGCAGACGCGCGTTGAACGACGACGGCCGCTGCAGGCTGTCAAGCAGCTCCTGCTGCACGCTGCCTCCCGGCCACTGCAGCTCCGCAAGCAGCGCGCTGGCCAAGTTTGACGACTCAATCTCAATCGGCAGCTCCTCCAGAATGTTGCCGTACGTCAGACCCTTGGTCGCCAGCTCCTCCGTCGTGAACTTGCCCGACGCCGCCAGGTCCAGGTACTTCTGCGACAGCCGGAACGCCCGCAGCGACAGGTTGCCCGCCTGCTCCGACTTGGCCGTGTCGTGGATCAGCACAATGGACGAGCTGCTCGGCGACGCCTGGTAGCTCGCCTGCACGTCCAGCAGCGGCTGCTGCATGAAATCCCCCAGCCGCGTCGACTGATACCATCCCACAGAGCTGCTGTCCACATTCACCTCGCGCAGGCACTGGATCATCTCAATCTGGTAGTTCGTCATGTCCTCCTCTGACCCCGGCTGTGTCGGCACCGGGAACGCGTTGGTCACCTCCAGCACCCCGTCAATCTCCAGACCAAGCAGCTGCCCGTTGACCGACGTCGGGAACGCCTCGCGCGAGTGCTTCACAATCTTGAGCACCGCCAGCGGGTCCACCTTGACCGATGTCACCTCCTTTGTCGCCTCAATGTCCAACACCGACGCCAAATGTGCCGGAATCGCACTAATGTCGAAAGCCCCCAGGTCGTTGTTTTCATTGAGCAGAGCCGTCATGGGCTTGGCTTGGTTCTTCGAATCCGCGGCAGCCATCTTGTAAAAAGAAAAAGAAATTGGAAGCTGAGGGAAAAATTAGAGAAAGGGGAAAAGTGTGAATCTGCCTGCGAAAAAGTAGAAAATTTTCACCCTCCCCAATGCTGCAGCCGCCCCCTGCCAGAAGCGCCAACACCAGCCAACGAGAAAAAAACGAGCAAAGGCAAATGGCGATTACTGGATTTATTTATCACGTACGAGGCTGGAAATCCTGGTAGTTCTTGTACCCACCGCCGTTAGCGGCCAAGGGGCACAGGCGCGTCTTTGTGCCCCAGTAGTCGGGCATATGGACATTGGGCAATATCAAGACAAAGTATATCAGAATTGTCGACAGCGCAACGCCCGAGTCCAAGGCCGCTGACAAGGAAAACGCGTACCGTTGCCAGAAGCCATAGCGGTACCTGTGGATCAAGTACTGGAACACAAAGCAGACAAAGAACCAGCTGGTCATGGATGCCGATGGTGCCGGCGGCATGTTTCCCAGCACCGTGAAAAACACGGGCAGATGGACGTATCTCCACAGGCTGTTTGGATAGCGCTGCTGCAGATACCACACCGGTACAGGCAGCATTGCACCAACCAGGAACATGTAGAAGAGAGGCGAGTACGGAGAGCCGTTCTGGAACAGCCGCTGCGGACCAACCAGCCCCCAGATGACCGATGCAGAGTAGAATGTGCGGGCACTGGCACAGCTCCATACCTCGTTGGTCGTGCAAATGCCCTCGATCGCACGCAGGATCCATATTGCGACGCCGCACTGCACAAAGCCACAGGTTGTTGTACCCAGTACCTGCGCGATGAATACGTGTCGAGGTGGAATCTTCATATAGTGGCCCAGCTTCTGGTCGCTGACTAGCATCAGTGTCTGAGTCATCGTGATATAGCCGTATAGCTTGAACGTTATGTTGGCGACAGGGTCACCAGCCCGCAGGTACCCGATCAAAAATTCGGTGATCACGTTGAGCCCTGGCTGCTGGTTGCTCAGAGCCTGGACGATACCCACTGGCACCAGAAAGATGAAGGAGATTGTGATGGCAAGCAGCATGTAGTACCATGGAAGCAGGCCGTATACCTCGCACGCCGTGATACCCAATGCAAGCATTGAGACCAGCGTGATTGCATACCACCACCGGGGAACCTCTAGATACTTTCGCATCAGCCGCGCATGCACATCGTCGTCGCCCACATTCAAGTGGCGAAGGCGGTTGTAGATATCCCGCCCATGGTTGAGCGCTGTGTAGACAACCAGGGTAACGATGCCGGCAAACGACAGACCGTAAACGTATGCGAATTGGAACGGCATGCGAATTGGGCCGTACTCTGCATACTTCTGGGGGTCCAAATGGCCTTTGGTATCCATGACCTGAGACGTGTCGTAGTAGGAACCATTGGCCAAGAAAATACTGTTTGAATAGATTGGCAAATTGCCGGATCCCCAGACATCGCTGTAGTATGCTGCGGGCGTAATAACCCACATGGTCAGGACAAAGGCTGCAAACATATTGCATGCCATGTACCACGGAATGGCGATTGGCGAAGAAAAGTAGGCCGACGATATCACCGACCAGTCAAAGGTGAAGTTGAGCACGCCCAGCCCGTGGAACGCGTCGCCGACCTGCTGGGCGATCACATTGTTGGGCGCAGCCAGACACAGAGCCGGCACAAACGTCAGCACTGGCATGACAAACCCAGGCAGGATGTTGTACACAAACATACACCCGAACGCGATCCAGAAGAACCTTAGGCGCGAAACGTGGTGCAGGTACGATGTCTTCTCGTGGAATGTCCGGAATAGCGTCACGCTGACCAATGATGACGGCCAAATCATAGCCGCCGGGTACACCAGCAGCTCGCGCATCAAACCAGCATAGCTGTAGCCCAGCATCAGCGACGAGAGGGTAATCAGTATGGCTGGTAAAAACCCCATCGGCCGATTGTAGTAAATGGTCTCGACCACAAGGATATCGATGGAATACGCGCTGGTAGCCGCCGATGCAGCAAAAATTGATATAATTGCGTGCTCCTTGATGCTGAACGGGCCAGGGTTGAACGTCCATGTATACCCAAAGGTATTAAACTTCCGTGTCGGCAGTATCCGCGACATCAGGTATCCCATCGGAAACGATACAATCTGCACAAAGAACCCGCCGATAGTGATAGGCGTGGCCTTGAACCACAGTAGCTGGTTGGCGAACCCTAGGGCAACTGAAAAGAACAAGCCAAGCACCACAGATCTGAACGTCAGTGAGGGAACATGGGTGTCTCGTGGAGCAACTGCAGACCGCACCATACTGTAGGGCGAGTCCTCGGTTGGAGCTGCTGATACAACGCGCCCATCGCTGAGTGAGTTGCGACGCCATGGGCTGAGCGTGACCTTCTCATCGTCGAGCGGCATGGCGAATCCACTGACTTCTGAGCGCTCGACAGTATGCTCCAGGTAGTTTGCAAACATGTCGCTGCTCTCATCATGGTGATAGGTCACCAGGGGACTATCTCTGCCGCTCATGGTATAGCAGATAAAATCTATATTACAATATGAAACAGGCCGGTACAGGAAATGAAAGGTCTCTTTTGGAAATAGCACATGCAAAAAGCGGAAGGAAGAGGAAGGGTGGAGCTAACATGCATTTTTATTCCGCAGGGGTCAGCCCTTACAAGTTTCTTATACTCGAAATAGCATGTGGGCTTTGGCAGAGCAGAAAAAAGCACCCTCACAAAAAAGGATGCATAGAAAAAACTGCCTCCGAGCAGCCTTCCCCCTTCCCCCATGAGAATTCAAATCCGACGTGCATTTTACCACATCAAGGGCTGCCAAACCGCTCGAGCAAATGACCATCCATTCAGCCTGTCAGCGTTCTCTGGGCAAGTTTTAAACCGGACAGAGTGTTTTAGCGATGCCCTTTTTCCCGCCCTATCGTCTGTTTTTTGCGCTGGACATGCAATTTGTTTGCTGTACGCAGGTTCCATATCCGATTGCAGGCTGCACATCATAACGAGCAATCCTGGCCATCCTCAGCGCCGCCAACTACCGATCTGAAAACAGAAAGAAATAGCTTGTTGGGTAGAGAACAAGCGAATGGTTTGGTGATGCGGGAATACTATTCTTGGTTTGCGCATCGCCCACTGGACCTACCTGCTCAAAGCGCCCTATGGCCCGTAAGCACATCTTGCTATCGCGGATACGCTCTGCTACGCCTGCAGTGTGCCTCTAGCGCCACCCGGCAATCTTTATGGACTTTCTTGCCCGCAGATCGAGCACCAAACAGAGCAACATCACCTCAAGTACCTCCAGTCGCCCAACATACCTACGACTTAGCACAGCTTTCATTTCCAAATATCTTATCCAAACCGTGTGCTTCTGTCGCGAACCACTGTACGACGCTCGGCCAATTATTGACTGCGTGGCATGCCGCATATTCCCGGGGCCATTTCGATATCGCGCAGATCAGGGTGGTTTGGACGGTGGGAATAAAACGGCCTGGATGTCTTTCCAAACCAACCCAGCTTCATTGTAGGGATTGCCACCGCCAGCCATGCATATATGCATGCATACTTTTCCCACAGAGAACGCATGGCCAATATCCGTCCCGGTTTGTCTCCCAAATCGCAGTCCTATCACAAGCGAGTGATTGCCAACGCACTTTTCAAGCCGAGAACACTTGATTTTTCATGTGCGCCCAAAAACGCAAGCCAGCTTTCGCTGCTTTGAAAGGACATAAAGGGGCATGCCTGGTACCCAACCACATCTCGGTTTGTGGGTCTGCTTGTTGCATCAAAACGTGGTAAAAAATTATTGCATTTGTGTTTTTCCTGACACCAGGCGCTACTGCACAAAACCGTCCAGACCCGATGCAAAGATATGGCGATTGGCTCTTTCTACCACCAATACAGAGTGCTCACGTTTTGGTACTGCTCGGGCGATACCATATTGCCCCTATTTGGACATGGGACTGCGTCGATTTACTTTTCCGCACCCGTGCCCAAAATACATAGAGTTGAATCCCAGCCATGCCCCCTCTTTCCCCAAGCGAATCCCCCAGGCTCTGGGATCCCTCCCCCTTTCGTATTTTCATACTGCCTGTACTCATTGAAATGAATAACAACGCCGTTGACGACGTCTGGGATCTGGACCAGGATGACTTTGAAAGCGAGCGTGTGGTAGCAGCCCAGTCTCTGGGAAAGTTGCAATTGGCATTCGGTAACGCCGGTTACAAATATGGAATCGATGCCAGCAAAACTGACCACATGCAAGAAGGATTCGATAAGGGCTTTGAACTCTCTATCGAGAAAGGCAGGATCATCGGCAGTCTTTTAGGAAAACTGCTCGCACGCCGCGACATTTGCAAGCGGCTGGACCTGCCTGTGGAAAACATCGACTCGGTCGTTATGCGCCTCCGCGCCATTAAGCATACGACTGCATTCAGTGCCAAAGCCCTGAGGGGTGAGGATGACAAGACTACCACCGACACCTTTGACGAACTAGTTAAGGATGCCCATGCGGTATTGGATACAATGTGCGTAGTGTAGATTTGCAATAGAAAGCGACATTTTATTTTCATTTTCGATCGATGGATGGTAAAAATGAAAGCTGGTATTTAGCTGGTGCATGGAGGCGATGGAACCGGCGCAGGGTTAGAAGGGGTGGCAGTTGGACCAGCTGGGTTAGTGGGAGCTGGGCTAACAGGGGCTGGGTTAACAGGGGCTGGGTTGGCAGGAGACGGGTTAGCAGGTGCTGGATTGGTGGGTGCTGGATATACGGGTGCAGGTTTGGTAGGGGCTGGGTTAACAGGGGCTGGGCTGACAGGGGCTGGGCTAACAGGAGCTGGGCTAACAGGAGCTGGGCTGACAGGAGCTGGGCTGACAGGAGCTGGGCTGACAGGAGCCGGGTTAACAGGCTGAGGAATCGCCGGATTGGAAGGCACTGGTGTTGGGTTGGAGGGCGCCGTACCACCATTGTAGTCTGGAGCGCTAGATGTAGGTGCGGGGTTGACTGGCCCAGGAAGAACAGGTGCCGCGGTGCTGCTGACAACGCGCTGAGCACCACAGCCACTTCCACTGGCTCCAGGACCGTTCAATGCGACATCCGGGCAGGCAGCCGCATCGAGGTTCACATTTCCGAGAAGGGCAGGGAGTAGCGCACGCTTGTCGACCTGCGCAGGCGCTGCCACACAAAGAGGGATCGCAATCAACGAGAGAGAGAGAATCTTGCTAAAACCGAGCATGATCACAAATGGAAGGCGAAATGGATGAAGGGATTTAGAAAGCAAGGGAGTGAGGTACGAAAGGGCAAAGAAGAGTAAGCAATCAATAATGAATATGACAACAAGCCCGTCCAGAATGTGCTACGTATTTTATACACGACCTTTCAAGAATGCCCTATGCGTATTGACTAAGGCGTCTACACGCATAGCTTCTAGCTCTGATGCCCATTCTTTGAAAAACGTTCCTACTACGTTTATGCGTCGGCCAATTTTTCAATATGCCATATAACACACCCCCAACTTGTTAGGAATATATCCCAACGTTGCATGCACGGCCAAAAGGTCGATATTGGTCCGTGAAAAGCAGACCCCCCACATGATACCCTGGCGGCATAACTGTCTTGGCATTGAGGTACCAGCAATTCCTTATTTGCGTCCGCATTTGCCCATGCTAGTATCAGAATCAGCCGAGAATAACATGCTTCAAAGAATTGCACTCACTTTCGGTCCCATAGAGACAAAACTATTTTAAAAAAATTACTGCTCCGGTCCGCATCTCCCCGCTCATACCAGCAAAGCTTCTGATGGCTACATTTGCCTTTTTGTTTTGTTGGTCAACTTCCAATTGAGAATGCCACCTGTGCGGAGATCTGCGAGAGTCAACGAGTTCGCAAAGAAGGCTACTCGCTCGTGCAAAAGTGGAGAGTCGCACACCACTACTGCTCTATCCAACGATGCGAAGGTAGGTTACAGCTACTGCAATTTTAAGCATTGTGCATGGTTGCATGTGATAACTTCACCCTATGCCGCTACTAGATCTACGGATACTGGCTGATGAAAGCTGAGCCCGAGTCGCGCATCGTCAAAGGAAAGGACGTGAAATTTAGCATTGACGATCTCTATGAGATGAAGGATTCGACGTCGTGCTGGGATGGAGTGGTATGTAGCTGGCCGGTTCTTGTCCATTTTACTGGAGCGTTTGACATTACTAGCCCACTGAGAACATCGTTAGAGAAACTACGAGGCGCGAAACATCATGCGCGACAAAATGAAGATCGGAGACAAGGTAGGCTATAGACGCGCGGCACAGACTTGTGCATATGCCAACCATACTAACCATCTACAAGTAGGTGCTCTTTTATCATTCAAACTGCAAGACACCTGGTATTGCGGGAACCGCTACTGTGGTTAGAGAGGCATACCCGGACTACACAGCATTCGACCCAGAGCACCCCTATTACGACCCGAAATCCAAGGCTGATGTACCCAAGTGGTTTATGGTAGGTATACTTTAGAGACATTGTAGATTCTCATCAGCATTAATCGCTAATGAGCTATATATAGGTTGATGTCAAGTTTGAGTCGAAATTTAGTAACATTATTCCGCTTTCGGCCCTGAAAGGGTACCAGGAGTTAAAGGATATGGTTCTAATCAAGCGCGGAAGGTTGTCGGTTCAACCAGTAAAGGCTGGCGAATACGACTTTATCCTGAAACTTGGAAATAAATAGTGAGCTAGAGCTCCTACATAGTGGAGAAAGAAGTAGGAAAATATGAAAATTTAGGCAAAGGCACCAGCAGGACCGGTTTTGATACCTGTTGTGTCTCGGGTACGATACACTTAGATATACAACCTCCTGCAACTGTCTAAAACACGTTTACTCTCCAAGCACCTTTCCACGACGTATATTGAACGTATGAAATATGCTGTATGAAAGAAGGAAGGAGGAATCGCCAGGTGAAAGGGCAAGCGCCCGTCTAAGTAGTGGCGCCAGCCGCCCGGAATAGTATGGCCGGCCATTGTGGCCTAAAGGTCTTGATCCATGGGTTCCTAAAATCATAAGGATTTGGAACCACAATACCAACTACCTACTGAGAAACAAACAGACATCATCATTTTATTCAGCCATCAGTCACTAGTTGTGCACCAACCTGGATTCAGAATCCGGGCTGGTCACGCGACAGGGATGCGGCGCATTTGGCTGAGATATGATGGCACACAGCACATCCAGCGGTATATGGGCAGCTATACGTGCTTTTGCTCTTCCTAATAATGGCGAGGAAGACACTTTAAGAGGCAGAGGTGGAATGAAAAGAAGAGTGCGAAGGCGGAGTCGCTAGGCGTACCGCCGCTTTCCAGCTTATTGGACAACCATGGCACCCACTCTGTGGCAGTCTAGGTGCAATGCATGTGCCTTGTTGGAGTACACCTTTCTTCGGTTGCTGGACACACTCACTGAGCATGGACCCAGCCCCTGCCACATTCTCGGGAAAACGTGCACCATTCGCTTAGGGCAATCAAGTAGGTTATGATGTTCTCCTGCAATACTCGCATATGAAGCTAGCACTAGTGTGCACCACGTAGGCACCATGCCTTGCCACACAGAGTGGCAATACTAGGTAGACTATTCATGGGGTAGATGATAACAAAAATAGGAATCAATGCAGACTGCTTCTCATGGCAAAATGAGATTACCTATTGACACATTCACTAATGCAAGCAGCACACGAATTACAAACACCCATCACATGAACCAAGCATCGTTGGAATCAAATGCGAAGCTTTATAGGTGAGACATCAATGCCAAGCAAGTGCTGGCAGTAATACAATGGGTAACCGTATATTCCTATATGAAAATATTTTCTCGAAATTCAGTGAAAAAGGAATATTGGTTCTGTGGTCTAGCGGTATGATTCTCGCTTAGGGTGCGAGAGGTCCCGGGTTCAATCCCCGGCAGAGCCCCATTCTTTTGCACAAGCTCATTTCGTTGTAGGGCTTTTTTTTGCGGAAATAGACACTGGCCATGCAAAAAACAGGCACAGCTGCGCTTGACTCCCGCCACATCGAGACTAGGGATGGCAAAAAGAGATGCTGCCTTCTGCCAGAATCGAACTGGCGACCTTCTGCTTACTAGGCAGACGCTCTGCCAACTGAGCCAAGAAGGCATCCCATTTGTTGAATCCTCAGAAAATCGATATGTATAAAATACTATGGATACAGTGCTCCATCGTTTGGTTATTTTTTTGCTCCTTTCCACCCCTCACCACTTCCATTCAGGTATAGCTTTCACTTTGACAGATTGCTCGACTCTTGCTTCATATCACCAAGGCATTATCAATGCCCCCAATCCATGCAGCCTGCCTCGGTTAGTCGGCATCCCTAATACTGCATTCTGTGCTGATGCTCCTCAGCGGAACCATTCAGGTAGTGATCGTCCATTATTCATTCGGCTATCCCCATTAATGATCTGTCCCCACGTTTCTCACAGTTGCTCCATACTTAATTGCTAAAGTTCTGCTATCATCCCTGCGTTAGCTATCAGTACACACCTTGCACTGATCTTGGAGACATGCAGAAAAATGCACACCTACGGCTTTTTTTTTTTTCGCCAGAGGACACTTTATTAGGCGTTTGTCCGCCCGAATAGAACACCTCAGGATAGTTTACTTCGGTATTTTGGAAAATGAGCCAAGTGTGGCCTATGCCTCCCCCAACAGAACAGCTCGGCGCTTCCGGTTCAGGCCAAAACACCGTGTACAAAACCGGCTTTCCACTCCTCTGTTATGCATCTTCACGTTGAAACTAATTAACCGCTTGCATATTGCATGGACTATGGTTCCCTTTCTCGTAAGAGTGTTAATCATTGGCCAGCATGCTTTCATTTTTGGACATTGGCAAAGCTATTGCCACCCCCTTCGTATGAGCCGCCCAAGCCCACAGCAGTCATGCATCATATACTTGACTGGCTTCCCATCCACTTTCTATCTTTTTCACTCCCTTCCTTTATCTTGTTTTGCTGTTACTTACTCAAACGACATTTTTGTAAACTATCTCCTCATCATTAGCTATTGTAAACACCATACCTGTATTAATTTTCTATGTCCACCGCCCTAGCACTATCCAAGCGGGCCCCGAAACTATCGGAAGCGGATCGAATAAAGGTAGCAAGCTCTACTGATAAGACTAAGCGCATATCCCGATTTCTGATTCAAGGAGCACTCGTTTTTCACTTATCCGCTACTGTTTATTATAGGGTATTGCTGACCTCGGGAAAACGCTTGAGCCGGTTGGAGTGACGGACACTGTAACCATTGCAGTTTCTGCCTCGCTCTACGGCGTGACTGGGCTGCTGGTACTCTACGCCCTCATTCACCGAAACTACAGACCAATCCGCGCAAAAAACATGCCTCTGACCACTGTCATGTATATTGCGTGCATTGTGTGGTTTCTAGGCGATATTGCAACCAACGGTCTCGTCTACAACGTCGGTGTATGGAGCAAGTGCAAACTGTGGGTCATCTGGTTCCGTGACCTAGGCGGCTATCTGTACTCGTCCATTGTACTGCTGCGTGCTCACGCGCTCAACCGCATCTTCATCCAGCGCAAGAGCTTTACTGGCTGGGCATACTATATGCCAATCGTCATCCTTGCCGCTGCGCTACTGATCTTTTGTCTAACGGTCCAGCTAATTAGTGATGATCTCACTGTCTCGTACCTCTCAAAACTGGAGATTTGCCACTATGTGGAAGGATTCAAGTGGGGGAGCTTGGCGCTGCTCTGGTTGGTGTGGTTTGCGTCGCTCTTTTACTACATCAAAATTCGCCATATCCAGACTGCGTTTAACGAATTTAGAGAAGCATTGGTCGTCTTCTTTATTGCCTTTACTACCTTGCTGGAGACCTCGTTGGTTCACGGAATATTCCCAACCTACCCACTAAACAGAACCCTTCGTACTATTACAACCTACGTTGATGTTGTATGCGGTAACATTAGTGTTTGGGTCTTTTTGGTTTATCCAGTTTTCAAGTGTATTTTCTACCGCGAGAAATACGAGCATGAATGGCTTGCCAAGCTTGCCCGCGATGGTCTCCAGCGCGAATACCAGATCGAAATGAATCGCAGCGCCAACACGTCGGATTTCGCAAAGATGGGGAGTGGCCACCAGCTCACAAGTCTTAGCAGTAACGACCGAACCTATGCCACCGACTATCACATCACGCTTGACTCGAATTCAGAGATTGCTAATTTTTCTAGCTATCGATAACTCTCATGGCTACGCCCTGTCATGGAAGGTTCCCAGATGCCAAGCTTGTTACTAAAATTATTTCCTTGTGCCAAGACTACCTGCAAAGTGTTTTGGGCTTTAATAATGAGTGCTCATAAAAAAAGCAGCAAACTTCTTTGTGGATTTAGACAATCCAGTCTATTTATAGCGCTTTTCATCTGTTAAAATCCTCAGGTCCCCGTCTCACGATTGACATAAAGCTGCCGATGTTTGGCCGAAAAGTGAGTTTGCATTAGCATCTCCCCAACTCACATCATTTGCATTTTTCCCTTTTGCATATCTCCATGCGTCCGCCACATACCAATTCACTAGCTTCCCGAGCAGTTTCAGACACTGATAAAGTTGAAATCACAACGCTACTAGGCTATCAGCTTGAGCTTGTTGGTCCTTCGGACTATGTTGTTATCGCAGTCGGTGCCGTTCTAAACATTCTAACTGTTTTGCTGATCATTTTTGCCTGGCTGAACCAGACATACCGGCCCATTCGCGCAAAAAACCTTCGCTTGACGACACTCATGTGCTGTGCATGTGTGCTGTGGTACTTTGGTGATCTAGCTACCAACGGGCATGTTCGTCTAACTGGAAAGTGGCGGTTGTGTAAGCTCTGGTCTATCTGGTGCCGCGACGCCTCAGTCTTCACATACTCGGCGCTCATGTTCATCCGAATCTATGCTCTAGATCGGGTGTTCAACAAACACAAATCGTATACTGGCTGGGCGTACTATGGTCCTATATGGGCTCTGTTTATAATAATCATCGCCTTTAGCGTCACTGTCCAGTGGCTGGACGACAGCGTGACTGTGGCTTTCATAGAGACTATCGAGATCTGCAAGTTTGGTGTCGCGTTCCGTTATGCGAACATGGGCCTACTTGCAATAATATGGATTGCAATTGCTGTAGCTATGTTCAAGATACGCAACATCGAATCTAGCTTCCGCGAGGTCCGTGAATGTGTTATCATCTGTGTACTAGCACTATACCTCCTCGTAGCCACTGCTGTCGTACAAGTGTGTGCCTCAGATTATGCATTGAAACGTGGACTCCGCGCGTACGTTACCTTCTCGGATCTATTAGTGTCGCACGCCTGCCTTTGGATCATTCTTGGCCAGCCAGTGTATATGCGTGTCTTTCGTAAAGATTACGAGCACAGGTGGTTGCAGAGGCTCACTCGTGATGGCTTTGAAAATGAGTATGATGTTGGCCCAATGTCTTTTGTTACCACAAAATTGGATTCTGATAGTGATGATGGCATGAGTAGCATCCATGGTTCTAGCTATGACGGCGGCTCAACCATCTACAGCTCATCAGTATCTAAGTATCCTTTGCCTGATTTGAATATCGGTGCACCCTCAGATGCATTCCAGCATATCAATCTCGATGAGAAGCCCTTACCATCCATCCCCCCTCCAACACCGGCAGCTATAAGTAATTTTACTCGTAGCAGCGAAATTTCTACAAAACTCACATTCACTAGATCGCTACAGCATTTTTCGTAATATTAATTCAATAGACGTATTATGTTCAAAGGATAATGGATTAATCAACACAACACGCTATAATGCATAATGAATGCTCTAGGCCAACTACAGGACATTATCGATGACATAATGGTTATATCGCTCAGGAGTAAGCTAAAACTACATTTCTTTGAAGTTCCACCATTTTGATGGCCGCTCAATGTATACAAGGAACGACATCTAGAGAAATTATTCAAGCGATTGATACAAGGCTCCTACAACCTATGCTAACAGGGTTTTACTTCCAAACTTTATTGATGATCCGGCCAGTGATGTTTAAATGACAGGTAGCAACCACAGAGGATCTCAGCAGATTGAACCTATTACTGAACGGGGCAGCAGCCGCAGCACAGAATTCAAGCATGAATCCTCAGTTCATGAAGGTAGAACCATCTCTTGGCCTGCATATCAGTCTGACTCCATACGCAGTGCAAAGCAGCTCTCTACACAGCTAAAATATGGTCAATAAGCTTTTCGGCCAGGTTCCATTCATTAATAAACTCAAGCACGATTCGGACCCCATCATATCATCTTAGCTTTCTCTCAAGCTTAAACAGCGAAGGGGAGTGCGAACACCTCATGGGGACCTGGTACAACAAGGGAGGGAAATCTATGCAAGGTAGGCATCGTGGCAATCTTTTTGTTTATTTGCATTACATAATACCAAAAATAGTACTAAGAATACCTGCTTCAGAGAAGGACTATATGAGGTAGCAGCTACCCAGAACCGCCAATGACCAGTTTGACCAGATACAACCAATACGCAGCTTAGCAAACATATGCTTCTCTCAGTGCCTGTAGCCAACTTTCTGCCAGACCCAAACACCTCCAAATAAAAAGATAGTATTTGTTTTGTAAATCTGCTCATGCGCCTGTACCCAAGCTGTCCCTGAAACTAGTTGGTTTGCCTCTGATTCCTTTGACGGAATAGCAGTGGCAAATTGTGAATCCCTTAGCCCGTTGCTGTGCATTTGCATTCACATCCACTATTGCATACTTCTCAGGTTTAAGAACGTTGTCAACAATACATGACAAGTTTAGACTTGGAACGGCTCCCCTTTGATTTGGAATCTATGCTCATCTCCGCCCTCAGCACTTGCACTACTGCTATCTCTCATTGCTTTACTTTTGTTTGCTTATTCTTCATACGTTAGCCCACCATTTGTCTCTACATCCCTATAAAGCAGTCACAGAATAGACTAGATAGGCTTACTAATGCTTCAGAAAAGGAGTACTTCAGACGAAGAGAAAGTCCAGGTATGTTAGACTTCAGTACCAGTACCAACGGTTAGGATATCTCTAAGCACTAAGTCACTATATGAGCTCTTGGAGTAGATTGCTGCTGCGCTAGGATACAAGCTTGACCCTGTTGGACCAGTCGACACTGTCATTATCATTACTGTAGCATCGATGTATGGAGCCACTTTATTTGTCCTACTATATGCCTGGTGGAACCGCAACTATCCCCCAATCCGCCGGAAGAACCTGCTGGCAACAACAGCTATGTACATAACTGCGGCGCTGTGGCTTGTTGGTGACATTGTTACAAATGGGCATGTGCATTTGGTAGGACCATTCAAGTACTGCATAATCTGGTCTGCCTGGTTCCGGATGCTTTTCTGCTATGTCAATGGCTGCTTTGTGATGATTCGCCTTTATGCTCTCTATCGAGTATTTGTTCAGAGCAGACCTAGCCACAGTGTGAGCTACTGGGCGCCACTGATTGTATTGGCTGTCCCTATTCTGGCATTTTGCATCACACCCACTGCCCTTGACAAGATGAAAATTGCATACTATATCCAAAGCGTCGAGCTGTGCAATTATACAGATCCATTCCGTTACACATTTATGGCCCTGATGTGGCTCATTTGGCTCACCAACCTTATTCTGATGATCCTCATTCGCAAAATCCAGCCTAGCTTCCGAGAGCACCATGAGTCATTCATTATATCTGGCGCTGCCATTGTGAACCTTGTGATAACCACTGTTGTGAATGTCACAAATCCTACATTCGCACTGGATCTCAAATTGCGATCAATTAATACAATATTTGATTGCATCGGTAGCATTTTGGCTCCATGGATTATTATTATTTTCCCCTGTTACCAGTGTTTCTTCCACCACCACGAATACCTCCGCATGTGGCTGGATAAGCTGAGGGCTGATGGGCTGGCTAAGCAGTATGAAATTAGCACAGAGACTCAGTTTGGTAACCGTTGCACATCATATTCAAGACTAGGCTCGGACAAGGAACACATTACAAGACCTCAGCCAGAAGATAATACTGAGTTTATGTTTCACAATTCAACATTGAATATTAGGCTGTGAAATACAAATGAACATGGGACATGTATAATGACACAGACATGTGGCACTGGTAGAATCTGTTAACAGGTAGCGAATCTAAAGATCAGACGTCCATACAAATAATAGTTAAGTCTATTGTAACAGCACTATTGGCACATTATATCACCATTGCATCACCAATGTGAGAGAGTGGTGTGAGCTGAAATATGCTGTGCCAGATGATGGGGGCTGATCTCCATTACAATAGACAGATCCCACACACAGTATGGTCCTGCATATATAGAGCCTATCTAATTTGAAAATAACCAGCATTGTGCGAATTCTGTAGCACTTAGTTTCTACTCAGAAAAATAACCAACGCAACAGGAGGAGCTGCCACTATGCCTTTTGGGCCAGCGGTACCTACCATTTTGTTTTGTGTAGGGGTTATAAAGGTGATATTTAATACCGAAGAAAGGAGAGAAAAGAGAATAAATAGGTTTTGTGGATGTATCTTCAATGCGGCCATTTGTGCAACTCATCAGAGGTCTGATGTTACCTTCGTTGTGCAGGCCGTAGCAGAGCTCTTGCTGGTACCTGGTTTGCCGTCACCTGGCTTGGCGGACATGTCGACGTCAGGGACAGCCGCAGCGGGGGCGCAACACTATGATATGAATGAATTCAATCGCTAGGCAGGACACTTGGTATTTCTTAGCGATATAGAGAGAAAGTAGAGAGTTGCGCATCAGGTAGAGTCGTGTATTGATGTCCGTATGTTGATGTATGTTTTATTTTTCAAGAAATTCCAGAATTCGCTTAAAGGCTTTGGCTGTTGTAGTATAGTGGCAGTACATCACGTTGTGGCCGTGTCGACCCTGGTTCGATTCCAGGCAACAGCACATTTTTGCTTTTTGTCGCCAAAGTGATTGCTATGGAACATGTTCAAAGAGCGGCCATTTTGTTTTTTGCTGCTATACCTTCATTTCTGCTTTTTATAAAATGTTTTTGTGATAAATACTATTTCTATTGCGTTTGAGGTGCTATTTGACCAGTTCTGTTATTAGCACTGTGAGTATTGAACCTAGCCTAATAATTCTGTCTAAAGAATTATCTTGATGTATACTAACCATTAGCAGCCACTAGTATATTTTATAGATTTCGTTGCCTTTTCTGCTTCAGTATTTGGTCAAGAGGGCTATTGTGGTATATGGGGGTCATTCCTGGACTTATAAATTTTAGTAAATTATAATTTTGTTAGATAGATATTTGAATAATCGTTTTCAGAACCATTTTTTACTACTAGATATTTTTGGAATAGATATTTATAATTGTTGTGTCCAGAATGTTTTTATGAGTATAATTGATTTTAAAAATACAAATATTTTTTTTGCCATTTCACCCAAACTGCCATTGGCATCTTGGAAAAGTTTCAGTGAACATAATTTCCTTGTGGTTACTTAGCCACATCTATTGAGATATTGACTTTTGTTGCCCAATGATAATTAACCCCAAATATGCAATGTTTTTCTTTCTGGTTGAAATTATGTTTGCTGAAGCTTTTCTAAGATGCTGATGGCAGTTTGGGTGAAATTTTTATTTCACTGAAATTGCCAATAGTTTCAACATGTATAAATAATTATTGTGTAGATAACTAACTCTGAATGACCTCCTATATTAATAAAGTCTGCTATATAGAGAAAAGCATAGATAATAAGTGTATGCAATTTGCTACTAATTATATCCTTTATGCTAATATATATTAGATATTAGTCATTGCATAGAATCGTTATTGATATTATCTGATTATTCCAAATACTCTTACTCTTATAATAAATAGGGTAGTTTTCTGAAATCCCAATTGGTATCCTTAATAATATCAATAGGCTGATATTTTAAACCCTTAAATCATCTCTAATAAAAAATTCTATATATGGGGATAGCAAAGTACCTAATTACTAGTCACTTGTGGAATTAGGTTAGTGCATAAATATTTGTGATAAGATGCATAGCTATTGCCCTTATAGGTGGTGGATATTTCAGTACTACTTCTCGATGGCTGCAGGCACAAATGGAGCAGATCACGTCTAGCTCATCATCAGTTTTATTTTCTTGTAATGCCGTGACCTTGTGTCAGGCATTCCATGGATCAACTACAAATCAGTGGGCACATCAAGGTGATCACCAAATGTTGTGAGAAATCATCGAAGCTGTCCTTTTGTGATATTTTCGCATACTGAGCTCGAGGTAGATGTCGATAAAAATAGGAGCAAGGACCGGCGGCCCAGAAAGCTGTGATTTAGTCCTTATGGCCTATAAATAATTGGGATCCAAGTCAGGTCGTTGTATGTCCAACAGTGATGGATGCCTCCACAGGATCCATATAAAAGTACGACGATATGATAGTAGCTCTTGGATTCGATAGTATTTTTCAGTAGGTATATCGTGTATCTAAATTGTTCACCATCGACAGAACGGAGCAGATTTAGTGCAAGCCAAAGAATACTCAACTCATATCTGTGCACTCGGCACTCGTTAAAGCAAGCAAACACCCCCCCCCCGAATCTCTTCATACCTTACTACACTCTCTGTGTGTAGACAGACTACCTCGTCAATCTCCTATTTTATTCTCGCGAACAAGAATTATTTAAGATGGCAACGATCAATGCCACTCCCCCCATGACCGCCGGACCTGTCGAAGCAGGTCATGGCAGAACATTCTGACTTTTGTCATGTCGTAATCGGTCCACAGTTGGACCACGACAATGGTTACACATCAAGGGGTTTTATTTGTCTTCCTTTTTTTCTTTTACTTCTCTTCTCTTCTTCGTCACATGCCGCTGTTCCGCTATCAGGACGGACTGCCCCTGACTATCGCCGGTCAAGTTGTCGCCCACGAATGGATTCGCGGCGATGTACCTGGCTCGCGACGTCCACCAACAGATGGCCGCTGATGTGTATACATCGGGTCTATACGGATGTGGGAACACTGTCCCGTGGTCGCCCGGCAGCCGATAGCAGCAAGTAGCATACTCCGTTTGCCGAAGTCCATCCCGCCGAACGTGTATAAATACGGCCATGAGCAGTGAGCAACTTTTAGTTTTATTGTCTACTTTTTAGTATATGATCTCGTTAAGGAACAGTTCACTGAGTTATATTTCTATTTAGTTTTCCAAAAGATAGTTAGGACCGTTACCGTCGAAGTAGTAGATTACCTCGCAGATTTCCACGAACGAGAGAAAAGAGCTTGGTAGTTTACTATTTCACTAGGATATCTGAATTTCCCGCGATTATTATTATTATTATTATCATTATTATTATTACCGTTTATTCACGGATATTCGATTCAAGCAAGACCAACGACTACAATGTCCTTCATGACCGACCCAGACAGTGCTGGTGATCGACTCACTGATCAAGCCTCTCCTTCACCCCTTTTAAACACCAAACTTTTGTGGTGTTTAAAAGGGGTGAAGGAGAGGCTTGATCAGTGAGTCGATCACCAGCACTGTCTGGGTCGGTCATGAAGGACATTGTAGTCGTTGGTCTTGCTTGAATCGAATATCCGTGAATAAACGGTAATAATAATAATGATAATAATAATAATAATAATCGCGGGAAATTCAGATATCCTAGTGAAATAGTAAACTACCAAGCTCTTTTCTCTCGTTCGTGGAAATCTGCGAGGTAATCTACTACTTCGACAGTAACGGTCCTAACTATCTTTTGGAAAACTAAATAGAAATATAACTCAGTGAACTGTTCCTTAACGAGATCATATACTAAAAAGTAGACAATAAAACTAAAAGTTGCTCACTGCTCATGGCTGTATTTATACACGTTCGGCGGGATGGACTTCGGCAAACGGAGTATGCTACTTGCTGCTATCGGCTGCCGGGCGACCACGGGACAGTGTTCCCATTTCCGTATAGACCCGATGTATACACATCAGCGGCCATCTGTTGGTGGACGTCGCGAGCCAGGTACATCGCCGCGAATCCATTCGTGGGCGACAACTTGACCGGCGATAGTCAGGGGCAGTCCGTCCTGATAGCGGAACAGCGGCATGTGACGAAGAAGAGAAGAGAAGTAAAAGAAAAAAAGGAAGACAAATAAAACCCCTTGATGTGTAACCATTGTCGTGGTCCAACCGTG
Source organism: Linderina pennispora (assembly GCF_002104995.1). Lineage (NCBI taxonomy): Eukaryota > Fungi > Kickxellomycota > Kickxellomycetes > Kickxellales > Kickxellaceae > Linderina > Linderina pennispora. The sequence goes on along the minus strand of NW_024468270.1, from coordinate 93,292 downwards.
GACCGATTACGACATGACACTTTCAGAATGTGGATTGGTTCCATAGTGTAGCCGGTTATCACTGCGGATTCTGATTCCGCCAACCCGAGTTCGAATCTCGGTGGAACCTTCCTTTTACTTTTTGCTTTCTTTTTGATCTCGCTAGCAACGGAGCTGAATCCATCTACTGCGGTATGCGTGCGTGCGTATTGGTTGCATATCAGCATCCTCTCGTTTTGTTCGGTCTTCCCTAACCCGCTGAAAGCTGTACAGCTCCAGGGTTAGGTGCAAATGAGGACTTTCGCAATATATTGTTCAGGACTAGAGCCACGCATCGGCCACTCCCTGTGGCTTGTGTGGAAATACCCTTGGCACATACGAGCAAGCTGTGGGAGAAGTATATACGTGTTTTCGCTTCAGTGTCGTTGAATCATTTCTAAATACCGATAAGAATGTCAAGCCAAACATCACTGCACTTATACAGACGGGCCATCGACTATGACGAAAGCGCTGCAGCGAGGTGTAACGCTTTTCGACATACAGACCACCAGAGCCACCCAAGAACAGCGCTGATGGCTGGCAGTCGTCGGCCAGCAGCACTCGCGAGGCAGGACCAGCGTGCAGCGGCACAAGCAATGGCTATGAAGGGTAGGTTAGGAATAGCCACACCAGCTTGCCAAATCGCAAGAGCAGATGAAGGGTCGCCATCCTATCGAACAAGAGAGCGTTCTGGTGGCAGGCAAAGTCAAGGCACCCCTTCCAAATGAGCTCAAAAGGAGAAACGATTCTCACCAGGTAAACTGAGCACCGTCGAATCATGCCAAGACAACCGGACAGGCAAGGGAATGCATGAGCAGAAACCATGTGCTCGTCTACGATGCGATAATTAGACATTTGATGGAGATTCATCACAAAGGAGTTTCAGGATCCAAGCTGACTTCCAGAACGAGTACAGGCTGAACCTCACAGACTATGTGCAGCAAAGCATCGACAGTTCCGAGTTCATTAAAAGGGATGCCGAGCTCCAATGCACCTTGTCGAAGCGTTGGCAAGAGCTCTCCAATGAAAAAATGGAGAACAACATGCGCATATTACGGTTTGCTACTGTAGTTGCTCGTCTTTCAAGGGCAGACGATTCGTAGTGGATATGTAGAGCAATAAATAAAGTGCATAAGGGGAATTTCAGCAAAGCACTACCTGTGTAACACCTTTTTGCGAAAAGAGTAGCTGTTGTCACCAATGTGATAATATCATCGGACATCTCCGTTTTGGATGCCAGAAGGTATTCGCATTAAATAAGGACAAAATACAAATGCCATATACTCATGTTTCATGCAAAGGTATCGTAGATGGCCACATAAAATAAATTTATGAGATTACCATTATACACAACTTGATTATTTCTATTGGTGTGTAATATAGAGCGTCTCTAGATTAATGCCACAATGCAAGCCTGTACAAAATAGCTACGTGGATTCATTTAAGTTTCTGGTTACTGTAACTAGCATGCTTCAATAAACCCTTCATTACTATACATTATGAAGCATAACGAGAATAATAAGAGATATCCCAGCCCTGAAATTGAATCTTGTCGGGCTTGGTTAGCAGAAGCATATGTCAGATTGTTAGTACTCATATTTGTAGGATAGCGGATATTTCCCATCTTCACATAGTCGGACGACATTGCTGTACGGCTGCTTTCGATCTGGTATTCGCGCTGCAGACCATCGCGGGCGAGCTTAGCAAGCCATTCGTGCTCGTATTTCTCGCGGTAGAAAATACACTTGAAAACCGGGTAGGCCAGAATGACCCAAATACTTGTGACACCGCATGCAACATCCAAGAAAGTTGACACCGTGCGGATAGCCCTATTGAGAGGGTATGTGGGAACTATGCTGTGTAGCAGCGAAGTCTGAAACAGTGTTGCAAAGGCAAGGAGGAAGACAATCAACGACTCACGAAATTCGTTAAACGCAGTCTGGATATGGCGAATCTTGATGTAGTAAAAGAGTGACACAAACCACACCAGCCAGAGCAGCGCCAAGCTCCCCCACTTGAACCCTTCCACATAGTGGCAAATCTCCAGTTTCGGGAGGTACGAGACAGTGAGCTCATCACTTATTAGCTGGACCGTTAGACAAAAGATCAGTAGTGCAGCGGCAAGGATGACGATTGGCATATAGTATGCCCAGCCAGTAAAGCTCTTGCGCTGGATGAAGATGCGGTTGAGCGCGTGGGCACGCAGCAGTACAATGGACGAGTACAGATAGCCGCCCAGGTCACGGAACCAGATGACCCACAGTTTGCACTTGCTCCATACACCGACGTTGTAGACGAGACCGTTGGTTGCAATATCGCCTAGAAACCACACAATACACGCAATATACATCACAGTGGTCAGAGGCATATTTTTGGCGCGGATTGGTCTGTAGTTTCGGTGAATGAGGGCGTAGAGTACCAGCAGCCCAGGTCACGCCGTAGAGCGAGGCAGAAACTGCAATGGTCACAGTGTCCGTCACTCCAACCGGCTCAAGCGTTTTCCCGAGGTCAGCAATACCCTATAATAAACAGTGGCGGATAAGTGAAAACAGATACCAAGAAGATTATCAATGCGGATATAGCAGACGGCACAAAAGTCCGCTATGAGCCTCAAAGGTATACTCATCCAAAACCATCACAACTGAGCATAGTCTGTTATAAGGTATATATGATTCTACGTTCAATGAACGCAGCCGTCTACAAATACAAGGCTAATACCTTTATCCTGTCCTCAACCGACAAATTTGGTGCCCTTTTGATGAGTGCCAGAGTAGCAGACATTGTTCGGAAAGTTTCCTTTTTCAGGTAACAAATTATGTTAAAAAATAGTAATACAATAGATATAAAAATTCAAACGGGTTGGGAAGAGAATGAATACGTTGAGCGAGAAGGGAGAGGAGTGAAATGGTAGAATAAGTAAGCGTAAGAGTTGAGCTAAATATAGTACTCAAATCTAATGTGGCTAAACGTCGCTCTGCGGTTCCCGGAGGATGAACATGATTTCCTAAAAGCCGAAAAGAATATGTATTGGTCAGCAATCAGCGTCCTTACTAGAAAGAAGCCTTTTATGCAAGCAGCCCATGGCCATCAGCGTGAGGCTGCATGTTAGGTGGACTGATAATCTGCTTATTTTAGCCTGCCAGTTCATATGCTAATGATTGGTCAAACACCGAGCTCATGTTCTTGAATGCAAAGAGGGAGGAGTAGGATGCATAGCCATACAATAATTGCCATTGTCAATCACTCGGCCAAACACCGCCAATATGCACAGCGTACGTTCTGAAGCGAACAGGTATAAATCAAGAATAGAACAATTGGCAAGCAGTCTACATGCGTGCATTAAGCTGCATAGTCCACCACAAATGCAATGTGTGAGCTGACAATTAAGGCAGAACAAAGGGGATTTGAAACTATCTTTGGAACAGTGAGAAGCGTGGGTAAGAATCATTAATGGGGATGGCCGAATGGCTAATGAACCATCACTACTTGCATGGTTCAATTGAGGTACAGGAGCTGCACAGCATGCAGTATGAGGAATGCAGAATAGCTGACGCAAATTACACGGATTGGAGACATTGAGAATACTTTGGTTATTTTTTGCTCCTCTCCACCCTCACCAGTTCCATTCAGGTATAGCTTTCACTTTGGACAGATTGGCTCGACTCTTACTTCATATCACCAAACTATGGAGCACAGTATCCATATTATTTTATACATCTCAATTTCCCAAAAGCACAGCAAATAGGATGCCTTCTTGGCTCAGTTGGCAGAGCGTCTGCCTAGTAAGCAGAAGGTCGCCAGTTCGATTCTGGCAGAAGGCAGGATCTCCTTTTTTGCTATCCCTAGTTTCGATATGACGGGAGTCAAGCGCAGCTGTGCCTGTTTTTTTGCATAGCCAGCGTCTATTCCAGCAAAAAAGCCCTACAACGAAATGAGCTGGTGCAAAAGAATGGGGCTCTGCCGGGGATTGAACCCGGGACCTCTCGCACCCTAAGCGAGAATCATACCGCTAGACCACAGAACCAATAATCATTTTTCACTGAATTTCGGGAAAATATTTTCATACAGGAATATGCGGTTACACATTGTATTACTGCCACTTGCTGCATTGATGTCTCCTATAGCCGCATTTGATTCCATGCTGATATGGATGGTGTTTGGAATTCGTATGCTGCTTGCATTAGGGAATGTGTCAATAGGTAATCTCATTTTGCCATGAGAAGCAGTCTGCGTTGAGTCCTATTTTTGTTATCATCTATCCCATGAATAGTCTACCTGGTATTGCTGCTCTGTGTGGCAAGGCATGGTGTCTACGTGGTGCGCACTAGTGCTAGCTTCATATGAGAGTATCGCAGGGAGCGCATCATAACTCACTTGATTGCCCCTAAGCGAAATGGTGCACGTTTTCCCGGGAATGTGGCAGGGGCTGGGTCCATGCTCAGTGAGTGTGTCCAGCAACCGAAGAAAGGTGTACTCCAACAAGGCACATGCATTGCACCTAGGACTGCCGCAGAGTGGGCGCCATGGTTGTCCAATAAGCTGGAAAGCAGCAGGTACGCCTAACGACTCTGCCTTCGCACTATTCTCTTTCATTCCTGCCTCTGACTTCTTAAAGTGTCTTCCTCACCATTATTAGGAAGAGCAAAAGCACGTATAGCTGCCCATATACCACTGGGATGTGCTGTGTGCCATCATATCTCAGCCAAATGCGCCGCATCCCTGATAGCGTGACCAGCCCGGATTCTGAATCCAGTTTGGTACACAACTAATGACTGATGGCTGAATCTTTACCTTTATATAAAACTTTATAGTCCTAAAAAGTGTCCGACCGTCCGCTAGAAACTATTTAATTGGTTAATAAAAATAAAACTCTTAAGCTTCAACACAGGTTTAGGTGGCTTGCTCCGTAAACTCCTTTTTGATCTTGTGCTGGTATCTGACCTCATCGGTGAAACCAGGGTGATAAGTTGTTATTGTAGTGGTCACTGGTCTCCTACTAGATATCTCCATTGGTTCAGTCGCAAGAGCTGCTCTCATTGTCGGTCAGCCTGATAACTTCCATGGCGTCATCATGGTGGTCATCACCGGACTGTCGCAACACTCTTAGGATATTTATCTATGAGCATCTATTGAATGAGGCCATATAGCTCTTTTAGCGGTCATGCAATATTTGTGGGTTTATTTTATAAATTAATTTGTCTTATGAACATGTGTAAGCAGTAGTATTTGGGCCACAATGGATCCCAGTCTGTATAGACTGATTCAAGAGTCTGTATCAGTGCTAAGGGCCCCAAGAACCATGACAAGCCAGATCATTATTAATAAAAAGTTCTTAATGCTATGCATACGCAATACAGCGAAAGCTGAACAGCATCATTTCTCTTCTTACTTGCCTATTGAATTTCTCAAATGAATATTACTCGCAGCACTACTGTCATAAAGACATCACTTGGTGGTATTGGCTTCCGTGATTCAATGTTGCCTCGCCATAGAGCAATTTGTACACAGCGTCAATATCATCAAAGAGCATGACATACATGCTTGCACGATGGATATTACTCCATCAACTAGCTGAAGATGGATGCTTTTGTTTGACATATTCCGGGCAAACCCTATGCCCATTCCGTCACCATGTGCCAGATCCAAATCCCCACCTGTATAAACTTTGTGGGCCCGGAACGGCCCCATCCTCTCCTTTTTCTCCTCAGCAAATTTTCCATTTGATTCATTCCATAAAGCTCATAACTACTGGACCCTCTGAAGGTTAACAGCTTTTGACCCTGCAACATTTGGTAAAAAAGGGTTTTTCATTCCATTTATTTGTTTATTTATCACAATCTGAAAGCAAAGACGGCCATATCTGCCGAGGATTTCGTTAACCGGATGGACAGGTCCGAAACTGTTAACCGCAGATTTCAGTGATGTAATTAGATATCATATCTATGATTATCTATTGCATAATGGCGATATTGAGCTACATGGATGTATGCGAACATGAATCAGGTAGCGACATACGTGGATACCGAGCTGATGACAGCATACAAGAACAACATTGCGTTGCACTATGGCACTTGTCTACAGCGGATTCTGGCCAAATTGATTGATATTCGCAGCCGCAAAAACACACTGCACAGTAGCAATGGGCAATGTGTCCTAAGGCTGAGTTCAATAATGCATGTCAAGTGTATATTTATACACCTGCACAGAAGCTCCGCCAGGCAGTTGCCTCTAGGCACCCTGATCTCAGTGTGCTCACCCCACCGATGCTTGCAATCTACAACAAGCTGGCACCAGTCCTTAATGCCTATGATGCCAAGTACAGATTCGCCAAAGACAGCCGATACTACGATTGCCAAGGTAAATCCACTTCAGCATCTGCGTGCATATATTCGTCTATGCCAGCTTATCGAGAATGAGTAAGCTTGGCAAGTCTCCTCCCTCAATGCTTGCCTCTGCGGACATCATAGGATCCCAGGCCATGTGTGCTTAGACAAGCAAATAATCAAGCAGGTGTTTATTTCGAAAACACAGCGAGCAGGTTACCAAGATCAACGCAGCAAAGGCAACAGAGGCAAGGAAAGCAGCAGAAAAGGTGAAAAATTGGCCAAGAAGGCTGCATGTGAAGCAGCGAAGATGCCATCGGATGCAACAGAGGCCACTGCAGCAACTGCAGCAGTAGCGGCTGATTCACTTGCTGCTGCATTGGCGGCAGCAGCAGACACTGTTGCAGCACTTAACAATGCATATGCACCAGCACCCCCAGTCTGTGCACACGACCCGGTCCAAGGGATCACACAATCTGTGTGGGATGTGTGGGGCCAGGTCGCAGATCTAACATCAAAGCCATTTAAGGCGCATGGTGATAGAGAATTCCACGGAATGGCAACAACAGATGGTGTAACGATATGCATTTTGTTGCAAGACAAGGTATCTAAGGCTGATGGTGCAGTAGATGCTGATGCTGCGGGAGGCGATGCTGCAGGAGGCATGCTGCGGGAGGCAATGCTGCAGGAGGCGATGCTGTGGGAGGCAATGCTACAGGCGATGTTGCAGGAGGTGGTGCTGTGGGAAGGCAATGACTATAGCTGACTGTCGCTATATCCACCAGATCCCACAGCCAGAGCTGCAGAATCTGAAAGGCCGCTGTGTATTCATCGATCCAGGTCGGGGCGATTCACTGCTATACATGATGCACGAAAATAGCAGCAATGGGAAAGAAGGGTGAAAAGAATGCTCTACCGCTACACACGACAGCAGCGACAATAAGGAGCTCAAGCTGCGCCACTATGACAGGATTCACTGGGCTACAAAGGATCAAGTCCCTAGAAGATGCTGTCCGCAGAGCAGAGGCAGAGCTTTCCAAGCACTGCTGCCAGGACCCTTAGCCCAGCAAAATTCCGTGCCTACGTTGCCTGCCTGTGCATCTGTGCGGTGTGTCCTAGCACCATTTTATGCCAGCACGATGACAGCGCGAAAGGTTACCAGAGCAGCAGCCCACTAAGTCAAACAAGCAGCATCCAGAGGCGCTGGAAAGGCCCATCCGGAGTGTCGGGATCCAGTCCCAAGGTGTACCCGCTTCACCGCAAGCTGCGCCTTGATTCATTCATGAACCAGGCCCGTGCAGACCACAGGCTTGCCGCGAAACTCCGGAGCAAGTTCGGTCCAGACCCAGTGCTGATCATGGGCAATTGGAGTGCGCCGATGGCCCGACACCATGCGCCGATTCGTGGCAAGGGATGGCGCGACAAGTTCAAGCACCATGGACTTTGAAGTCTATCTGATCGACGAATTCCGGACATCGTCGATGTGCCCGTTCTGCTGCGAAAAGTCGCTGCAGACATTCCGGTCATGTTCCCAACCCGCGGCCCTACCAGAGATCGAAGAACCCAACTGTGAAGTGCCATGGCCTTCTCCGCTGTACAAGCGAGTCATGTAAGCATGCTATGGCACAATACAGGCGGGCCTATTTGTCTCGGACTCTTGAACCGCGTCCTCGCAGCAGTTCTAAACTTCAGACTCGTTTTCTAGTCACTCTGTGGTTCAGGCAGTATTCCTGAACGGTTCCGTCGCTTCTATGGCCATTGCTACCGATGCTTCTGGCACCACTCCGGCAACAAAGAGGGCGCGCAAGAGGCGTGCAGCAGCAGGCGATTCTGCAGCCAGCAGCAGCGAGCCAGCGCTGAAGCGCCTGCGCTGAGCAGGCCACCAAGATGGGAAATGTCCATGATCGACATTGCACCAACAACCATCCTGACACGTTCAAATGACCGGTTTGCCGTGATGCTCTTATCGACGTGTCAACCCATGCTGACTAGCAGCCGAGCTCGCATCGCGAGCAGAGTATTTCTAGTAAAATGATAATATTGGTAGAGAAATGGGAAAATATGAAAATTTAGGCAGAAGCACCGGCAACAGCAGCCTTGGCAGCAACAGCCTCCTCGGCAATGGTACCGACGTTGGCTGCTTTCTTCGTAGCACGGACCTCGTTGACAAAATCAGCAAACAGGTAGCCAGTGTCCAGCGGTCCGCCCTTTGCCTCAGGATGGAACTGCACCGAGCGGAAAGGTTTAGACAGATGGCGGATACCCTCGTTGGATCCGTCGTTGGCGTTGACATAGTAGCGGTCCCATCCCTGGGGCATGCGCGAGTCGTCAAGCGCATAGCCATGGTTCTGTGAGGTAATAACGCACTTGCCAGTAGTCAGATCAACGGCAGGCTGGTTGTGGCCACGGTTACCAAATCGGAGCTTGTAGGCGTTCAGACCGGCCGCCAGACCCATGAGCTGGTTGCCCATGCAGATGCCGAAGATGGGGCGCTGGTAGGCGGTGAAGGCAGCACGCAGGTTCTCGATGGTCTTGGTGCAGTGAGTGGGCGAGCCGGGGCCGTTGGAGATGAAGATGCCATCATATACGATCGAGCTCCTTGGTGATATCATGGTTCCACGGGAGCAGCGAGACCTTGGCACCCTGGTCGCACAGTGAGCGGATAATATTGTACTTGACGCCACAGTCAATCAGCGCAACGTGCACGTCGCCGGACGGGGTTGAAGACACGGACGGCGTCGGTGGAGGCTTCGGCCTACAAGGTTGTCGACATTCGGGTCGACCCAGTCAATGTCCTGGGTCCTCAGTGGGCTTAGCGCCGACGCTCAGCGAGCCGAGGGTGGAGCCTTGGCCACGCAGAATATGCACAAGGGCACGCGTATCAACGCCAGTGATAGCCTGGGATGCCCTCGCGCTCGCACCACTCGGAGAGTGACTCGACAGCATTCCAGTGGGAGTACTTTGTGGCGTAGTCGCTGACAATGATGCCTCGGCACTGGATCTTCTCGCTTTCAAAGTGCTTGAGCAGACCGTACGAGTCGCGGGTGCGCTTCGGGACGCCGTAATTGCCGATCAGGGGCTGGGTGAAGACAAGGAGCTGTCCGAGATATGACGGGTCGGTCATAGACTCGGGGTAGCCCACCAGCGAGGTGGTGAAGACAGTCTCGCCGACAGTCGAGACCGGTGCGCCAAACGACCCACCAGTGAATGTCTCGCCGGAAGCGCAGCTGCAGGTGAGCAGTCAGCGAACCGGGGACCACCGGGTAGTGGGCATGGAAGGGCGCATCGGAGACAACCGAGGCGAGGCCACGAGTGGCAAGAGTCTTCTTGAGAATGGGGGAGCGGGTAAGCGAAGTTCATTATTGGCGGGATAACTTAGTGGCTCGATGTCTTCCAGACCTGATCGGCAATGTAATCGGACGAGTTCTTCTCGGAGCTATGCACGTACATGAACGGGCAATAGAGGGTATGTATATGTATGACTAGTTACACACGAAGGAAGGATTGGGGCGTCCTACGTATAAGGTGTGTAATGTGGCAGAGAAGGTGGTAGAAAGGAAAAAGTCAAGAGTTGTGGATTGTAGGGCTGAAGAGCAGGCGCGGGCCGCGGGACGGCTTTTATACGTCCAACAGATCGCACTACAGGACTATGAAACAGCGGGCGATATTTGAGTCTCGCCCAATCCACAACAGCGATTGGTTGGGCTGCTTGTCAAATGTGACTCACACAAGCCGCGCCCGCATTGTTGGCGCTGGAATGGGGAGGATGGTGGTCACTGCTGCTGCTGCTGCTGCTTGCAGTGCTGCCCTTGCAAAAGTACGTCTGGAGCAGTGGCAAAAGCTGCTCGGCGACAGCGTCACCCCACTGCGGACGCACAGAGGGGCTCCAATGCGACTGCATCGACAGGGTCAGCTTCTCCAGCACTGTCATGCTCTCTTTGCGGCGGAAGCGCTTGGCCAAATCAGCGCGGTTGTCCAGGCACGAGTGCTCCTCGATGACACGCGTCATCTCGCCTAGCAGCTCGTCGGGGATCGCGATCGTTGTCACACACCTCGTACTCCATTGCAAATGGCACGCCGTCAGCCGGTGGCTCGCTTGGTGGCTCGACATAGAAAACGTTGATGTCGCTCACGCCGTGAGGACCCGAGCCGCCGGGTGGCGACACTATCAGGCCCACAAACGGCTCAATGTCGCTCTGGCGGCACAGCACCTGGTACGCGTGCTGGTTGTGGATGTCGCGCACGGAAGGGTGTTGCCTCGAAGGTCGGGTGCGAGTGGAACCAGCCAACCACCTGCATGCCACGTGCAGCAAATACCCGGCGCGCCTCGACCTCAGACGCTGGGTCCATCTCGCATTCGGTCGTGGTGCTGGTGCTGTGGCATGGGAACGCAATGTCGACGTCCAGGCGCCTGGTGTCCGCCGAGAACCGGCCACCCAGCAACCCGATGATCTCAGTATACATCAGATGCGCGTGCAAGTCCATCAGCGCCAGCGCCCGCGCACTGACGCGTACCGCAAATGGCTGCGCACCACCAGCAAAGGCCTGGCATGGGATTAGCCGGAACTCGCTGTTGGCTGCCCATTTGCCGTTTGTCCTCTTCCGCCGCTTGCCCTGGCTGCTCTCGTCGCTTGAGTAGGTGTAGTCACCGTCTGCGTCATCTGCACGTCCTTTCGATAACATCATGGGAGATAACACGCCCGCCATACAGCTCGTCCTCATACACCCATTCGCCGTGATTGTTCCGTACCCGCCGGCGTCGTGCGCTCGACAGTGGCACATGCACCGCCTGGTCATCAGACGAGCTCGACACCTGCGAGTACCGCCGCCGCCGCCGCGGTGCGTCGGGGGGTTTCCGCACTGGCCCGCTGCGCCGCGTCGCCCCGATATTGATGATATTAGAGTTCTCCAGAAAGGTGTGTACCCGCCCAATTGCGTTGACATCACCGCAGTGTCGCAGTCCGGCACGTGCCTTGATTTTGGTCAGATACTGCGGCTTTGTCTGCTCCCACACATCCTACCATGTAGTTGCGGATGGTCATGTACCGCTCTGGCGTCTTGTTGGCCTTGCCTTTGAAGAACTCTGTGCAGCCTGCACGCTCTATATCGCATGTGGACGTCCGGTCGATTGCAAACTACAGGGCACGCTTAGCAGCAGGCCTGTGTATTGTGTGCGAGGCGCCCTGAATTGCCCTTACCTTTGGAGGACTGCCAATTTGGTTGGTTAAAGGCGGCGACTGCTGGTTCTCCGGTCCGTCCATTTGCACTATTCTCAGTTTAATTTAGGCAAAGCAATAATTACAAACATGAGGTTTAGAAAAAAAAAGGGAGTGGTGAGGAAGGAAAAGAAGAGAGGTGGCTCCGGGACAGAAGATCCTTGACAAATTTCTGCCAGCTGGAGCTGGGGCTCTATGGAGGTACGTGCAGCTGCTGCGCCGGTTTCCAGGTAGTTCCAGATGACCAGAGGCCGAGAGCCTAAAATTCTTCACTGATGCCTTGGTCCCTGCGCATAGGGGGCTGCTGCTGTAGGACGAGGGGGTGTGGTCTACAACGAAGCCTTGATCAGCGCTCTTCGTAGAATTTGTCGAAAAACTGCCTGTACAGAGCAAATATAATAAGGCGCCCGGCTCAAGTGACTTGCTGCAAATCCTGCAACCGCCTGCAACGGGTGAATGCGCACCGGAGTGGCAGTCCCAGCGGCGCATTTTTTTAGTGCTGTCTCTATCCCTTACGCAACCGCTTCTCTTTCTTCTCCTCACCGCCACTTGCCAAGCTATTATTTGCACTCTTTAACGATGACTTCTCAGTACCGCGTAAACTACCACCTGCGCGCGCACAAGCGCGACAACCTCATCGAGTTCATCAAAGGCATGCTCCTGACGCCTTTCGTCCTGCACGCCCAGCCCAAGCCGGTGACGCAGTCAGAGCTATCGGAAATCGCCCACTCGCCGCTCCAGCGCCGTCGCTCCTTGGCCATGGAGGAGAACGCGTTCCGCTACGCCGAAATCATGGGCAACATCCAGACGCTCATCGACGAGCACCGCGAGTTCACGAAAAACAGCATCCCTATGTACTCGCGGCTGGCCAAGCTGGTGCCCTCTATCGGCAATTTCTTCACTGCGCTGCCGCTGCGGGAGGCCTTCCTGCAAACAAACAACATCAACGCGATTTCAGCCCGCAAGCACGTGCCACCGAGCTTCAACGACATTAGGCGCATCCTGAATACCGCCCAAGTCATGGCCATCGCCGGGAACGTCAAGCTGATCACCTTTGATGGTGATATGACGCTGTACGACGACGGAAAGAACTTTGAGGAAAACAACGCCCTGACTGGCCTCCTGGTGAATCTGCTCAAGCGTGGCGTCACAGTGGCCATTGTGACTGCAGCAGGCTACGGTGGCAATGCCGAGCGCTACGAGCATCGCCTGTCTGGCCTGCTCAAAAACCTTGAAAAGGCTGAACTCACCGAGCAGCAGGTCAACCGTTTCTACGTGCTGGGAGGGGAATGCAACTTTTTGTTCCGCTGCAACGCTTCCTACCGGCTGCAGTTCCTCTCTGACGACCAGTACGAGTCCTCGCGCCTGCGCTCATGGACTGACGCACAGGTCCAGCCGCTCCTGGATATTGCCGAGCACGAGCTCGCCGACTGTGTTGCGCGCATGGGCATTAAGGCCAAGATCCTGCGCAAGGCACGCGCCGTCGGCCTGGTGCCGGAGCAGAAGCTCACCCGCGAGCAGCTGGATGAGTGTGCGCTGTCGTCACAAATGGCCCTGCTCAAGTTCCAGGGCCAGCCGTCGTCGACGCCCTCGGATGTGCCGATTCCGTTCTGCGCCTTTAATGGTGGTAACGATTGCTGGGTGGATATCGGAAATAAGCTAATTGGCGTCAAGATTTTGCAGGAGCTTGTAGGCTCGGCTCCCGACGAGACTTTGCATGTCGGGGACCAGTTTTTGTCAACTGGCAATGATCTGTCAACCAGGACTGCGTGCTGCACTTGCTGGATTATTAACCCCGAGGAGACCCAGGGGATCTTGACCGAGCTGGATACGTTCATGAGCCAGAAGGAGTAAGCTTAGAGGGCTCTTCATACACTAAAACCGGTACAGGATACAGCTCCATCATCTTTATAGGTGCATAGGACTCGTTAGGGTCACATCTGCATATCCATTTTGGTATGTCAGCATGTTATCCGCATAACTATTGCAAACAATATATTGTTGTCAAAGCCACACATGTTGCTCTCCCAGGCACTATAACTATACTGAAAGTGTGTCGCTTAGGCGATGGCCATCTTCTGGCGAGTAGCAAAGTGCGACTGCAGAGCCGGCTCAGGCCTCGACAGCAGCGATGACCTTCTCGAACTCAGGAGCATTCTCGACCGTAACGTAGGAAGCGAAGCCATCACCCTTCTCCTTGTTGTTGGCACGAATGTAGCTGATCATGTTGTAGAATGCGATATCAACATAGGTAGTGTTGCCTGCCGATGAAGTGGCCGTTGCTGCCGTTCTCGCGCAGCAGCTTCGAGTACACCTTGACAGCAGTCTCAATGAGAGCGATCGTCTTCTCCTTCAGCTGTGTCTTGCGCTCGCCTTCGGCGCCGGTGTAGAACACAACACTAAGAAGAATATCAGTGAACTGGTCACGCAGCTGCTCCTGGCGCGCAGCAGCCTTGGCATCAGTAGGAAGCAGATCGTAGTGTGCGCAGGATGTAACGCTCGATCACAATGGACTCGGTGAGCTCAAATGTGACATTATCGCTGGCATCCTTTTCGATCAGGACCGGCAGGCGGCCAAACGGCTGCTCACTCTTGGCCGCGGGCCACTCGGGGTGCTCCTCGGTCCACTGGGCGCCAACAAAGTTAAGCAGTGTACGAATGTTCTCGGCAAGTCCAGGAACGTCAAAGTAGCGCAGGGTGTAGCTTGAAGAGTTGGTCATTGTAGTTGTCTGGAAAGATGCAGTTGAAGAGGTGTTCTTGGGGAAAGAGTTGCTGCTGCTTTTGCTGCTGTTGGTAAGGTGTGGAATAGAGGGAAGCTCATCGTATGTTTTATACTGATCCAGAGCTGCTTACGTCGGCCGTTGCCCTGCTAGTGGCAAAACTGGGGACACCAGTGCTCCTCCACATGGTAAGCGGACATGCCGTTCGCAAGAAGGCATTGACCAGTCGTGGCTACTGCTGTGCAGTGTTTATCAATTTGTCAGCCTATATATTTTGGCCAGCGGGAATGCTATAGAATCTTGGAGGAGATACATGCGGGTTGGCACGGCGACTGGCCTGGAGAAGGTATACTCTGACGAAAGTGGCTTCTGAAAAGGGGTCCCTAAAATTTGATGTGATGTTGCCATGCATGGCTGACAAATGCTCATTCCTCAGGGGCCAATCTAATTGCAAATCAATAAATTGGAGATTGGGCGCTAGTTGAATAGCATTTTATCTGGATACTTCAGGTGTTCAGCCCGTCAAGCAAATATTTCCAGTATATATTGCAGCATTCCATATACAATATCCGGTGTAACATATGTCTACTGGGGTTTACGCCGGGTGAGCTGCTTCCATCCCAATATAGGAGGCGCAGAATCGCAAGCTTCAAAAACATAGATGTGAATATCGTGGCTAGTCAGGTGAGCCTGTTGTGCATTCTTTACTAGACATACTCTTATCGACGTGTCAACCCATGCTGACTAGCAGCCGAACTCGCATCGCGAGCAGAGTATGTCTAGTAGGTAAAATAGTTCAATCGTTGCCATGCCGATGGTCTAATGGATGTCAATGTGCGGTGATCACTGGATAAATGCGATCACTATCGCCCTAATTGATTACTGCTAATCTGATCCTATAGATAGTAAAGCGGGGGACTGGCAAGTGAAAGGGGGAATCGCTATCTCGCGCTGGAAACTGGGCGCAAGGCCTGAAGAATAAGAGGGCCAAAAATTAGCGATAGAGCAGTCCGGAATTGGCACAAATTCCACTTTATTGCTCTTGTCTTTTCCTTCGAGTTTTTTTATTTTCAATTCAAAGACAATCAAATCGAAAACATGCTGCGTGCCTGGGCGTTCCCTTACATGAAGCTGATGCACCCGTTCATCATTGGCGGCGTTGCCACCCTGTACACTTTTGCCAAGATTCAGGACACCATGTGCGAGTGTAAGTGATAGCAGAGCAGGTTAAGGGGGAGGGGGAGCCAACAGCAGAAGAGCTATACTAACATAATTTCTGCTGATAACACTTGTAGCTGAGGTGTACGCCAACGACCCGCGCAACCCGAAGTATGCCGAAATTCAGGCCAGGAAGCACAAGGCCGAGGGCCACTAAATTTTTGCGACGCCGCAGAGGTTTGTCTTTAAGTGTTTCTCTGTGCTTGAATACATCTTGTCCGTTTCGCTGCAGAGGGGGTTTTAGTTTTTTCTTAGTTGAACACCATAGTCAGGCGAACAATAGCCACTGAGGGTATAGCATTTAGGTGTGCACGGGGGACGCTGTATATAGACTATCCTTTTTTCTTTCTCTCTAACAGCTCTCGTTTGTACAGTGTTTTTGTGACTAAATGACACCAGAGGAGGAACGGCAAATAAAGGCAGCCAAGCGCAAGAGCCAGCTGATCGTCCCACCGCTAAACTTTGCAATGATCGCACCGGGAGTGTACCGATCGGGGTTCCCGAATCCCAAATCGCAGCCGTTCCTGCTGCAGCTGGGGCTGCGCACGATCATCTACATATACGATGGCGAATGCAAAGACTACCATCCAAAAATTCATCAGCGACAACGACATCAAATTCAGGCACTTTTGCGTGACAGCAAACAAGGAGCCGTTCGAGGAAATGGACCACGCAATGGTGAGCGAGATCCTGGCAGTTATTCTGGACACGCGTAACCACCCGTTGCTGATTCACTGCAACCGCGGGATCCGCCGAGTCGGGTGTGTTGTTGGGTGCGTGCGCAAGCTGCAGGGGTGGGCGATGACAGGCGATCTTTGACGAGTACCAGCGGTTCTCGGGTACCAAGATCCGGATTTCAGATCAGGAGTTCATTGAAGGTGTTCCAGACACCGGTGCACGTCGACCCGCAGTACAGACCACAGTGGCTGCTCATATAGAGGAAAGCAAAAAAGAGGGAGTAATAAAAAAACATACAAGACAAGCTAGATAAATCCCCGTTCTACCCCTTCATGCGGGGCTAACAGTCAAACTTCCAGATCTTGACAGACTTGTCCTTTTCCAGCGAGCCCGAGGCAATGATGTTTTTGAGCGGATGGCAGTCGACGCACAGGACAACATCAGTGTGGCCCTGCAGCTTCTGCACGATCTCCTTGGTCTGCAGGTTCCACAGGTAGATGCACTGGTCCTCGCTGCCCGACACAATCCACTTGCCGCCGGTGATGGAGAAGGTGCCAAAGCAGCAGTATGTCTCGTTCGAATGGCCCTTGTAGACCTTTAGGCATTTGCCGGTGTGGTAGTTCCACAGACGCAATGTGCTGTCGAGGGTCGACGCCAGAATGTACTTGCTATTGGGCGAGAACTTGACAAACGAGACCTGCGGGTTGTCGTCGTTGACGATTGTCTTCAGGCACTGGCCCGAGGCTACGTCCCAGATGCGGATGAGCCCATCATAGCTGCACGACACAAGCATGGTGCCGTCGCGGTTGAAGTGCACGGCTGACACAGGGTCGGAGTGGGCCGGCAGGGTCTTGATGCACTTGCCGGTGCTGACATCCCAGATGCGCACGGTCTCGTCAAACGACCCCGAGGCCAAAAGCGTCGACTGCGGGTTATAGCACAGGCAGAACACGTAGTTTGTGTGGCCACGCAGCACCTTCAGGCACTTACCCGAGTCGCGGTTCCACAGCCGCACGGTCTTGTCGTCGGAGGCCGTGGCCAGGTACTGCGAGTCAGACGACCACGCCACGTCCGACAGGCCGCCTGCGTGGCCTTCCAAGGTCTTGTCGTACTTTCCATTGTAGGCATTCCACAGCTTCACTGTCTTGTCAGCCGCCGAGGACGCAAGCCAGTTACCGTCGGGCGAAAACTTCACCGACGACACGCCCTTGCGGTGGCCCACCAGCGAGTACTTTAGCACATAGTCCGGCTTCTCCGGCATTGCGGGGCGGGCTGCAGCAGGCGTCTGCGCAGGCGCCGGCCCCATAGACACAGCCGGGCGCCCGGTCTCATTAGGAATCCGCCGGACATCCGCCCGATCCCCCTCATTCTCGCTAGCGCTCTCCTCCGACTCGCTCTCTTCTGCATCTGCCCGCCTACTGAGCGCCTTGCGCGCCAGCATCTTCGACGAAAACATCTTGCCGCCGCCCTTGCCGCCTCCCCGCGGATACACTGCAGGCTCCTCGTCTGAGCTCTCCGATGAACTCGTCGCTGGCGAATTACGCGATGGCGGCGCCGACAGCCGCTTGCCTGCGCCCAGAGACTTTCCCGCCGTCCGGTGCGAGTGCATCTTGCCCCCCATTTTGCCCGCCCCGGGGCGTGGCGGCGGCGGCTCCTCGAACTCGTCAGAGGACGATCCCGAGTCCGAGCTGTGGTCGCTGAGGTGCGGCTTCTTTGGTTGTGTCGGCGAGGGTGCTGGCGTCAGCTTGCGCTTTGAACCCGGCGAATCTGGTGCTTCGTCGGCCATTTTTCTTCCCGGTGTTGTTAGCGACGACCACCCGACTCCAATGAAATAGAATTGAAAAAGCAAAGAAATTGAACTAAAAAAAGTGAAGAGTGGTTTAGAAACAAAAACGCGTTTGGAGGGATATTGGCATTAAAAAGCTCAATGTTTTTACAGCCTTGCTTGATTGGCTGCTGGTGCGCACTATAATATCGTGACCGATACTGGGAGGTCTGAAGAGCGTGGAGCATATTAAATTTTTTCCAAAAAAAAAAAAATACTGTGCGAATAGCTGCACTCTACTCACATTCTTCTCCATGGACACGCTCGCCGACAAGCTAGCTGGCACGCACATAGGCCCTGTGGACGATGGGGCATTGCCTGGGTTGGAGGATGCGTACCGGAGCCTGCTTGAAGTAGTATCATATCCGATTCTGCACAGCGACAAATTCAAGCATCTAAACATCGAGCCTCCCAAGGGCGTTCTCCTCTACGGGCCACCGGGCGTGGGCAAGACGCACCTAGTCCGATCAATAGCCACCTCTACCAACGCCACCCTGACGACAATCCACGGGCCCGAGATTCTGACGCCATTCCTAGGTGACAGCGAGCGGTTGCTGCGGGAGAAATTCTCGACCGCCCTCCACACACAGCAGAATGGCCGACCAGCGATAGTGTTTATTGACGAGATCGACAGCATTGCGCCGCATAGGCAACAGAATGCAGGCATGGAGGCGCGGATGGTTGCGCAGCTACTGACGCTAATGGACGGGCTGAAGGGACGAGGCAGACTGGTGGTGATTGGCGCGACCAACCGGCCAAACGCACTAGATCCGGCTTTGCGCAGACCGGGGAGGTTCGACCGGGAAATCTCGATTGACGTGCCAAACCAGATCGCCCGGGCCAAGATCCTCCACCACTATTTGCAAGCAATGCCCATTGAGAATATCGACATTGCAGGGCTTGCTGAATCCACCAACGGGTACGTCGGCGCGGACCTATCGGCGCTCTGCCGCGAAGCCGCCATGCAAGCGATCCGTACAAAGGGCAAGGGAAAAGTGACGCAGCGCGACTTTGCCATGGCCATGCGGCACGTGCAGCCGTCGACCACCCGTGGCGTAGGCATAGATGTGGCAGAAACCACCTGGACCGATGTCGGCGGGCTAAAGGACACCAAGCTCAAGCTAATCCAGGCTGTGCAATGGCCGCTCGAGCACTCCCAGGTCATGCATAGATTGGGCGTCACGCCGCCGCGCGGCATTCTAATGTATGGCCCGCCCGGCTGCAGCAAGACGACGTTGGTGAAAATCATCGCCACGCAAACCAAGGCCACATTCCTGTCGGTAAACGGCGCCCAGCTCTACTCGCCATACGTCGGCGATGCCGAGAAAACCGTCCGCGAGCTGTTCAAACGCGCACGAGCAGCCAGCCCCTCTGTGATATTCTTTGACGAAATCGAGGCTATCGTCGGCAAGCGTATGTTTGAAACAAATGCCCAAGGCGACTCGGTGCAGGAGCGCATTTTGTCGACCATGCTCAATGAAATGGATGGGGTCGAGGTAACCAGCAATGTACTGGTCATTGGTGCCACCAACCGCATTGATATGGTGGATGCGGCGTTACTAAGACCGGGAAGGTTCGACCGCATCATCTATGTGCCGCCGCCAGACCGCGCTGCCCGCAAGGAGATTTTGGAGATACGGGCCCGCAGAATGCCATTAAATGCAACAGTGGATTTCGATGTGTTGGCAGATCTGACCCAAGGGTTTTCGGGTGCCGATTTGGCCAATTTGTCGCGCGAGGCCGCAATGATTGCACTGAGGGAGAATATCGACGAATCCAGGGTCAGCATGGAGCATTTTGACAGGGCGATGAAGGCAGTGCAGCCGTCGCTCAAGGCAGACCTGATGGAGTACTATGGCAGGATGCAGCGCGAGTTCGGGTAAGGGGCAGAAGCGCGACTGCCGTTCCTAGAATAGGCTTGGGGCCCAATGTATGCAAAGTTGGATCCAGAAACCGCATCACTGTAGATGGCACGTATAGATGTTTCAAGACATTCACACTATTCAAAAACAAAATAGCCGTAATACAAAAGTTGGGGAAGGGCCATGTAATGTCGCCATTTGTGCGGGATATGGCGAGGAGAACAGACAGCATGTAGTAGAGAAAGCCACAGATGCAAAAAAAGAAAAACAATGTACAAAGAGGAGCGATTTCTTTGTGTAAATGGGAAATATATGCGTCACATAGGATTAGTATATCTGAATCTGACACTATATACCTGCTGGGGAGGATACGCAATTGAGTTCAGCGGCCGCGCAATTCCAAAGATGTGGGTTGGCAGGAGAATGTGACCACCCCACCGAGGGAGGCTATAATCACACCAGGCACCGACGATCTGTGAGAGATCACCAGGAGTGGGTGGTATATAAAGAGTTCATGGATTCGGGTTGGCTGTGTCACCAAAAAAAAACTCTTTCTTTTCTTTCACATATTTTTCCCTCATATTACTACTATGACCTCGCCAGTATCGTCGCCAGCGCCGGTGATCGGCGCCCGGCTGATAAACAAAACAGTGAGCAGCACACAGCCGTTGCTGCATCGCACGCCTTCGCAAGCCAGCTTCAGCTCGTCGATACTGAAGGCTGGCACAGCGACGCCCAGTCGCACACAGCCGCTGAACGAAACCGGCAGCGTGCGGTGCATCCAGTCGCTGACCCAGCGGCCCGCAGGAAATGCCCTGGCGCTAACCGACGATTCGGGCGACTCAGTACTGACATTAGCGCAAAGCGACGACTACGTATTCAGCGGGTCGCAGCACGGCAGCATCCACGTGTGGAACCGCGACACATACCAGCTGGAAAAGGTCCTGCACGGGCATACAGCCGGGTGCCTGTCCCTGGCGCTGGACATAGGGCGCCGAGTGCTGTTCAGCGGCGGCGGCGATGGCAAAGTCCGAGCATGGGACATGGACAGCCTAAAGTGCCTGTATGTTGTGCATGCGGGAGTGAATTCTGGCGCCGTGCTGTCTTTGGAGTATGCTGAAGCGTCGGATTTGCTGGTGCTCGGGTGCCAGAACACGTCGATCCAGTGGTTCAATGTGGGCCAGAAAGACCTGGTGAGCCGCAGTGAGCGGAGGCGCGAAATGGAGAGCCGCAGGTCGCGGTTCTTCGACGACTCGGTCGAGGCCATTTCGGTGTGCGTGCCATCTCTGCCTTTGGCCAGCGACGACGAGCCGGACAGCTCCGAGTTCTACGTGATCTCTGAGTCCAGCATTGTGCAGTATGCGCACAGCGGATACGTCTACGGGCTTTTGGTTTCAGGCAATGTGTTGTTTTCGGCCGCCAGCGACGGCGCCATCAAGCAGTGGCAGCTGGCTGAGCATGGCATGGAGGAGCTGGCCGAGCTCTCCCGGTCGTTCTCCGATGGCGACTTGCCCGAGGACCTCAGCGTGCATGCACTGGCGCTCGATGACGGGCTGCTGTTCGCTGGCCTGCAGAGCGGCGACATCGAAGTCTGGGATCTCGAGACCAAGCAGCGCATCCGCGTGCTGCACGGCCACTCCGGCAACGTCTATACGCTTCTGATCCACAACCACAGTCTGTTCTCGGGCTCGGCCGACGGCTCAGTGCGCATTTGGGGAGCCGACCTGCAGAGCCTCGGGTGGATTGCCAGCTCCGGCGACGCCGTGCTGTCCCTGGCCATTTCCATGGACGACATCCTGATCAGCGGATCTAGCGACAACGCCATTGCCTTCTGGGACGTGTCGGTGATGGAGCCGCCAGCCGACGCCCCGGTGCCTTCGATGGCTGTGCCCAGAAGACGGCGCGGACGCCGCATGATGCAGGCGCTGGATCAGTGGATCAGATTCAAGTCGGTGGCGGGCGTGCCTGAGCTGCAGCCCGAGTGCCGCCGCGCCGCGCGGTTCCTGAAGGACCTGATGCGGCAGCTGGGCGCCAACGACGCGCGGCTGATCTCCAGCACGCCCGCCAGCAACCCGATCGTGTATGCACGGTTCGATGCGTCCCCGCAGACAGACCTTTGCGAGACTCCCACAGTGTTTGTCTACGGGCACTACGACGTCATGCCAGCCGGCGACGAGCTTCTGTGGAAAACTCAGCCCTTCGAACTGGTGGGCCGAGACGGGTATTTGTATGGCCGCGGCGTCACTGACAACAAGGGCCCGGTTTTGGCCACGCTGTTTGCTGTGTCGGAACTCCATGCGTCTGGCGACCTGCCGCTGACGGTTGTGTTTTGCATTGAGGGCGAGGAGGAAAACGGCAGCCAGGGCTTGCATGAGACCATTGCGAGCAATCGCGCGCTGTTCGGCCGCCCGCGCCTGATCCTGCTTTCGTCGTCGTACTGGCTGGGCGAGTCCACGCCCTGCCTGACGTATGGCATGCGCGGGTCGATCCGCGCCAACCTGCGCATTGAGAGCACACGGCCGGCCGATGTGCATGCGGGCGTGTGGGGCGGGGCGGTCACTGAGCCACTCACGTGCCTGTCCCATATTCTGGCGCAGCTGGCGGACCCGTCCGGCCACGTGACCATCCCCGGCTTCCACGACTCAGTGCGTCCCGTCAGCGACAAGGAATCTGCGGCCATGCGCGAGCTGGTGCAGTGGATCTCCGCGCACGAGTCGGCCGCTCCACTGGTCGCCCGCACCGTCATGTCGCCGCCCGAATCCCACGCATCACCCAAGTCTACCGCCAGCTGGGAATCGGTGGGGCCCATAGATGCCCGCGATGATCTGTTCGACCAGCTGATGCGGCGCTGGCGCTTCCCGACGCTGACTGTGCATCATGTGGACATATCCACTGTGGCCGCGCGCACCAACACCACGTTAATTCCGGCTGCCGCCCAGGCGTCGCTGAGCGTGCGTGTGGTACCCGACCAGTCGCTGGAGGATATCTGCCAGAAACTGCGCAGCCATGTGGAGACTATTTTCAACCAGATGCAGCAGACACGCCATGCCAGCAACAAGGGTGTTTTGGACAACCTCAGGCTGCACCTGGATGTCCACCCGAATGCCCAGTGGTGGCTGGCCGACCCCGACACGCCTGTGTACCAGGCGGCCGCCAGGGCTATTCGCGAGGAGTGGCAGATGGCCAATCAGGCGCATGTCCCGCTGCTGATTCGCGAGGGCGGGTCGATTCCGGCTGTGCCCTGGCTCGAGGAGTTCTTTGGGCCCAATGCCATAGCTGTCAATCTGCCCATGGGCCAGTCCTCGGACAATGCCCATCTGGATAACGAGCGCATTTCGCTGGTCAACTTGGTGCGCGGCCGCCAAATCGTCTGGCGCCTGCTCAAGGACATTGGCCAGGCTTTGCTGATTAATCCGCCTTCCCAGCTCTAATCAGCACCCCTACACCAACCTACTGACGACACTTCTAAAAACCCCACCTCTTCCTTTTCACATTCACGCATCACTTTTTTTCCTACTCTTTCATTCTTTATTACCATGGGCATAAAGTACGTCTTCCTAGTTAGTCGCCAGGGCAAATTGCGCCTAGTCAAATGGTACATCACCTTGCCGCAGAAAGAAAAGGCCAAAATTGTCAAAGAGGTCAGCCAATTGGTGCTGGCGCGTCGGCCCAAGCTGTGCAATTTCATCGAGCACAAGGACACCAAAGTGGTTTACCGCAAATACGCCTCGCTGTACTTTGTCGCCGGCATTGACATGGACGACAACGAATTGATCACTCTCGAGATAATCCACCGCTTCGTCGAAGTGCTCGACCGCTACTTTGGCAATGTCTGCGAGCTCGACCTGATTTTCCACTTCCAAAAGGCGTATTTTGTCCTGGACGAGATGATCATGGCCGGCGAGCTGCAGGAGTCGAGCAAGAAGACCGTGCTGAGAGTCATGGCGCAGCAGGACGAGACCGAGGCCACAGAGAATGCCGAGCGCGGGTGGGGAGATATCAAGTAAGTACCAGGGGAATAGGGCGCGATGGCTTGCTGTGTTTTATCTGTCAATTGAAACCACGACACTTTTCCTTTTTCCTATAGACTCGAAGATATTTTGGATGCTTTCTAACTACCTTACCCTTTTTCTTGATATTGTATTTTTTAGCTTGGAAGGCATTGCCCGTACTGCCATGGTTACCGTGCAAGAGTTCAAGCAGTCGTTCACCCGCTAATACCCGTTTTTCATTTACTCCATAAACTTGCCACAATATCATTTCTGATTTCAGAAACAAAGGCCATCGACATCAGCTACCAAAAAAAAGAGAAACATCCATTTGCTTCAGCTCGCTCTCTAAACAAACCGCAGCCATTCGCTGTTCCATCGCACTTCATGGGTATTATCGCCGACCTGGGCGGCTCAGCCGCCGCAAAAATCACCTCAACCGAAGAATACCAGGATGCATTGCAGCGCAGTTTTCTGACACCGCTGGCCCATGCAAGCCCTGGAGACCAGGCCAACATAATCGGCGTGGTCACGCACTGCACAGAGCCCAAGGAGACACGCACCCACGACTACTCGGTCTGCATAAACCTGGTCGATCCCTCACTACCGCTTGCCGGCTTTCTTCCCTGCATTGCATTCCGCGCATCACTCAACCAGTGCCGCAATCTGGTATGTGTTCCCGGCGACATAGTAGTATTTGACCGAGTCAAAATCCAAGTGTTCGAAAAGGCGCATCAGGCCGTCGGCTTCAAGGACAAGGAGGCGGATATAGTGCGCGTGGGCATGTCGGTGGCCAAGATGCACCCAGTGGTCAGGTATCTGCGCGAGTGGTGGCAGCAGCGACCGGTTAGCGAAATCCTAATCCCGGCCAAGATGCCATTAGAGCATATGGAGGGTATGCGGACAGAGAAGCAGAGGCCGGAAGTCACCAGCGGCAGCCGACCGCAAGCGCCCAAGCCCATGTCGGGCTCGAAAAACCTGCAGCAGGTGCACCAGCTGGTTCCCGGGAATTTTTCCGACATAATCGTCGAAATTCTGCATGTCACGCACCACGACCGGTCCTGGCACTGCCTAGTCACGGACTACTCTGAGAACCCGCTAGTGCACGAAACCAAAACACCAACCACGCCCGTTGTCGGCGGCAAGCGCCTGGTGCCGTTGATAATCAACAACCCACAGTATATCCCTGGCCTGCCCAGCGAGCTGTTGCTGAATGCTTTTTACAAGTTCCGCCGGTGCCATGTACGGGAGACCGATATGGATGGTCTGCAGCTGATGATGATGCCGGATGCAATGTATCCAGACAAAATCCTGGTGCGCATGGTGAAGGAGGACAGCGAGGATTTGCGTCCGTTGCTGAGGCGCCGCGCAAAGTGCCTGAGGCAAGTGAAGCCGCGCAAAATGTCAACGAGACAGACGGACTTGGGCGCAGGTACCAAGTCCGCCGAACCTATCAAAAGCGCTTACCGAAATGCCGCAGTAACACCGATCGCGGATATTCTTGGTGGCAGTGAGGTGAGTCTTCTTGGGGCTCGGTGGAATACCTGGCTGTTAAACACATGTAGTGTGCATACCTTCCTATGTCCGAGAACCGCCCACAGGTATTTGAGACCCGAATGCACTTTGTGCTGACTGAATAACCCTTCCCGTAGATGAATGCGCAGTACCGCATTCACGCCCAAATCACCAGCACCTACCCCGCGCTAGTTTCCAGCTGTTCCGTACATGTTTGCGGTCACTGCCACACACGCCTGGTGACCAGCACAGCCTGCTGCACTGGCGCAGGATCTGTCACCGAGCACCGCTTTGTGCTGGAACTGACCGATGCCTCAGCCTCTGTTCTGGCCGTCTGCCAAGGCAGCTATGCAGAGAGATTGCTGGCGCGCGTGCCTGCCTCGCCTGGGGACGGATCGCTACGATCGCTGTGGCCGGCCGGCCAGCCGTTTGACTTTGGTGTGGCGAGTGTGCTGCTGCCGGGACCTGGACCGGCGCATGGATCGCTGGTCAGGACGCTGGTTGTGGTCGACATGTAAAGACAAATTGCCACAGTGTTTTTTGGGGATGGCTGGCAAGGCCCTGTTGTTGTGATTTGCTATCTCAAGACCATCCCCCGGATTTCTAAACTCCTCGCAGTCACTCGGTGCTCCGCACGCCTGGGTTAATTTGTTAAGAAACCAGGTGCCATATTTTTTCTTATCTTGCAGGCATCTTGCTTTTTTCTCGACTTTTGCGCTACCTGTGTCCACGGATTACGGACATGGGCCACGGGCGGAAACAGATCTTTTTCCCTTTGCAATACCTTCCTGATCCGAACATTTCACGATGAATCATAAGCTGCCCTTTCCCACATGTGCACTGTTTGTTCACACGGTGATGACCCCCCAGACATGCATATCTCGCAATGTGGTCAAGTTCGCTGGTCAGTAGAAGAGCGCGTCTCCTCCCACCCACAAACCAGTGTCTGTATAACCTGCTGCGCATTGAGTGGCACACACATGTCTTTGCTCTTCCGTGATGCCTCACATTTGGCACCTCCTTTGTCATCCAGGTCCCACCAGTCCGAAGTCCGAGATGCGGAAACGCAGTCTTATTCGCACAAAATAAAAATTGCGAAATTCAGATCGACATTTTCCGTTCGCAAAACCCAGGATCATTTAGACGCTCTTTCTCTTTGAGAAACCTATTTGGCTCAAGTTCCGAAGAGATTCGCCTTTGGGGAAGGCGATAGGTTTTTTTTTTTTTTCGCTGTGACTTGTTTCCCGAGAGGAGCCTTGCCCAATGCCCCCCACTGGGAACTCGCGGGTAGCTTATATAAAACGGCCATGTGCCTGCGCTTTTCCTTGTTTGAAGTATCTGCTGTCTTGCTGGTATCGCTACATTCTAATATTCCCTACTATTCTGCTCAATATCCCTCCATCAGATTTCTCCTAGCCTCCTTTTTCCATACACGGAATCCGATCTTCGCTAAATACAGTATAAAGACAGACACCACACTGCATAATGTCGCACATCAAAAATAACAGCGACGTGACCACGTCGGAGATTGAACACACTATCCGAGACACGGACACCATGTCCACAGTGAGTAGCCGCAGCCCCTACACCGACAAAGTATCGGAGTACTCTGAAGATGGCCGGGACAACACTGCCGACGAGAAGGGAAGCATCCGGGAATCGCCCTCATCAATAGATGTCTCGCAGCCCCCGCCCCGGTGGTGGGAGAGTAAGTCGTACGAAGAGCAGCCGGTTGACGGTAAATATGGGTGGATCGTGGTAACCGCCGGTTGTTTCATGCTGATGTTCTCTATGGGCTGTGTCAACAGCTACGGGTCGTACCAGACGTATTACCATGCACACCAGTTCCCAGAAGAGGACATGTCGACCTTAGCATGGATCGGTACTCTGCAATTCGCTGTCATGAATGCGGTCGGCATCCCAGCCGGAATCCTGTGCGAGCGGCTGGATTCTCGTCTGGTCACCTTCCTCGGTGGTATCATCATGGGCGTCTCCCTGATCATCGCGTCATTCTGTGACTCAGCTGTCTGGAAGCTGATTCTAACACAGGGAATCGCCTTCTCACTTGGCGCATCCCTGGTCTTTATCCCTGCTACATCTATCCCGTCCCAGTGGTTCGTCAAGTACCGCCCGCTGGCCATTGGCATTGTTGTCGCTGGCAGTGGTATCGGTGGACTGTGGCTGACTCCGGCTACCGACAGTATGATCAAGAACCTTGGCACCGGCTGGTCTCTGCGCATCACCGGCATTATCATTATCGCCGTTAACTCTGTGTCGAGCATTTTCATGCGCAACCGCTTGAAGGTGCAGTCACGCGATAAAGTCGTCGATTTTGGACTTTTGCGCGACATCCGGTTCATGTTCATTTTCGCCGGCTCCATCTGTGCAACCACTGGCTACTTCACCCCCTTCTTTGATATGCCAACCTATGCGGCCAAGGTCGTCCACATGGAGGAAAACCTGGCCAGCAACCTGGTCACTATCATCAATGCTGCATCGACTGCCGGCCGTGTCTTGACAGGCCAGATTGCCGTAATCCTGGGCAACATCAATGCCCTGGTCCTCTGCATGTGCATTGCCGCACTCAGCCTACTGGTCCTGTGGCTGCCGTTTGAAACTCCTGGTACCGTCATTGCGTGCACGATCATTTACGGCTTCTTCTGCGGCGGCTTCATCAGCCTTTTGCCCGTCATTATTGCCAATCTATGGGGCGTCAACCGCATCGCGACCATTATCGGCCTGCTCTATATTGCCAATTTTATCGGCACCCTTTGTGGTGCCCCGTCGTCGAGCGCTATCCTGGATAATATTGGTCATGGCACCAATTTCCGTCCTACTATTGCATTCTCGGGTTGCTTTATGGCTGCCGCATTCTTGATGTTCTGTTGTTTGCGCATTGCAGCCAGCAGGGATTTTAAGAAGAGGATCTAAGCCCTGGTCTTTCTTTTTTGCACTTTTTATTCACAACCAACAACCCATATTATAAATGCACTACTTTTTGGAATCCATGTTTGTACTGTTGTGTTTGTTGAATGTATCAGAAAATTAGATTACTTCTCCTCACCCTTTTCCTATTCTTTCCTTTTATTCTCGAATCGGTCCAGTCACCAGCCTGGTCTCTTTGCTTCCTTTTTTTCGCCAACTCCCTATTAATCTCTTCAAGGCTGCTTTGGTCTGTCTCTTTTCCAATATATTCTCTTTTACTTGGGTGCTACAGCCCGACAAAACTCAATAGCTCGTAACCTCAAACACTCTTTTGGTTGTTTGCTTTTGGCTGTGTCTTCAGCCGCGTCAAGCTATGTAGTGGAACGTGATCTTATGTGCTTATATTGATATATGGCACACTACTGGTCACATAATGCTCCGTTGCTTATTAGCTGAGCGGAGGAATCACAATAGAGTATTCACCCACCCTTGAAGTATGCAGCTACTCTACAGGGTTCAAGTGTGTCTCGTTCGGCATGCTTTGGGTGGTATGGATTATCATCGGCGTGTATATTATTCGTCTGCGCAACATTCAGCCCAACTACAACGATTTTTGACATTTCAGTGGCATCTACGTGCTGTACCTAGTTGCCATGCTGTTCACAACACTTGTTCATTTTATTCGCCCACGATATCCTTTCAGCCGTATCTTGCGCTGCCTTTTAACTCCAGTCGACCTGGTTGCCGGAAATTTGTGCATCTGGATCCTGATGGTATATCCTGCCAACCAGTGTATTTTCCACCGCGGCGAATACCTGAATACCTGGCCGCTTCGCCTGACTCATTATGAACAAAAGGCGGATATCCAGGCTAAGATGGAGTAGACTGTCAGAAGGTTACAAGCGATACAAGTATATTGTAGAGAGGGCTGAAACATCTGAAGATATATGTATTGAGAAAGTGTGAGAGAGTGCAGGAAGGTACTAAGCAAGTAGAAAATATAGAAGAAAGACAAGAAGGATCTGGTCTAGTATTGGACTGGGTAGCAAAATATAAAGAGAAAATAGAACAATGAAATAAGGAAAATCTAATTCTGATATAGACTTCAGAAAGTACCAGCAGTATACTACATGCCGATATGGCTGCTTTCCAAAGACAGAACACACACTTTGCTAGAGATACATACACGCTAAATCCAAACCCATATGGATATACTGCAAGCATAATCGAGCACGCCATGAGCCTCAACCAACCAATATATCCCGAAAGCTATTCTCTAAACTCTGACGATATACAAGGTTCTTATGGATGTTCAGAGCGTATTCTATATCACATTTCTTAGCTGAGAAATATAAGCCAAGATGCATTTATTGTGGTAATCTACTGGTGATAGCATGAAACTTTATAGGGTGGCTAGGAGTTCCTCGCTCAGTGCATCTACTTGGTAAGTCAGACTGGATGTTCAGCTGGCCGCCTAGCTCAAGCTCTCCTGGCTGAGCTGGAAGTTCTTTCTCGTCTGCTGTATCGTCTTGGTGCGAGAATCTTACACTGACAGATTCCGAGTATTCATCAACTTTTTTGTATACTGACGCTATCCTGTCACTCTCTAGCTGCAGTAGCCAGTCTTCCAAGTACACTCGCCGGTAGAATATACTCCTAAACACTGGTGTGAAAAGTATAATCCATACTGAAATATTTGTGATGCATGTATCAATAATCGCTGACATTGCTCGATACCCTATGTTAAGCGGGTAATACGGAACAAGTCTTGTGAACAGAGCCGTGTGTAGGATATTAGATATTCCCAGGAACAGGATTATTAAGAACTCGCCGATCTCGCTAAACAATGAGTAAATTTCACGAAGACGCCAGATTATAAATCTACAGGCGGTCAACGATATCCAGACGAATGCCATTCCGATATAGAGAAAGTACAATGAGATACTGCACATTTGTACACGTGAGATAAAATGAACTGGTGACTCACCACCAGCAGCATGTGCGCTGGTACAGATTACGAATATGATAGTAAATAATGCTGCCATCGGTATGTAAAATGGCAGTCCCCGATCTTTCTTCCCTTGAGCAAAGATGAGATCTATCGTATAGGCGCGCATAAGTATGGCAGCAGCATAGGAACATACGAAGAATGCCCTTACCCAGATCACCCACAGCTTGCAATTCTGCCAAAATCCAACAGCATTAATATGGCCATTTGTGACCATGTCGCCTATATACCAGATGATGCCAGAGAGATACATGAGTGTTGTAAGCGGAAGATTCTTTGCTCGAATTGGCGGGTAAGAGATGTTGAGACATGCGTATATAACTAGAAGTTATGTGGTACCAAGGATTAATGTGCATGCAATTATTGTTGCACGGTCAGATATCCCGACAGGATCCAGTGCTTTTGACAAAAGGCTTCCTGCTGCTGCAATTCGGTCGGTGTCGGATATAGCTAGGTACATAAGGTATAAATATGAAGAAGAAAAAACAAACTATGTAGAGGGCCAAATGAAAATCGGCCGAGAATGGGGTGATAGGGTAAGTATTATAATCAAATATTTGCACAGCAGAGCACTCAGGGTTGTCCAAAGATAAAATACGCAAAAGGGTAAAGAACACGCTATTCACAATTGTCCAAAAAAAAAGTATGTAATAAAAATACATTGCTTTTTGCCACTATTCATGCACTATAAACCATGCTACTTTGCAGCTTTTATTATGTTCTATATCTAATATCTATGGTTGAATAAGTCTCATTTAAAGAATGCCATCAAAGTCTGGAACATATAAAAAAAGCCATTGCAATGGGTATGTATATCGCTGGCTTATGCAAATAAGGAAAATATGGCGACATGTTTAAGAAAAAGTACAAGAATGAAAAAAAGTAACAACAAAGCAACTGCTGGTTGCTAGAATATTATATTTGTGTATATATTATTTTCTAACGAAGTCATGTCGTGCGTCTGCGACGTCTGGGCTTGAAGCTCCGAGTCGAGCCCCCGAATTGCCCGATGATCCGATGTCCGAGTGATCGTCAATGACTGACTGCTACTGCGCCACCCGATACTCCATATATGGGTGGTATGTATGTCGCGACCTTCCATGGTTGTGCATAAGTGCCCGACGCTGACAAATGTAGTCGACGTCGCCGTGTTGAGCAGGGTAATGTCCTACTATAAAAAGTATGGATTGTTGACAGAGAGAACCAGGGAGAGGGACAGACAGACAGAGAACGACCGACGACCGCCGAACAGACTTTCTATATTAGTGATTTCAATTTATTACTTCTAAGCACTATCATGACGACGCCCGCTTCTGCGGGTATGCCAAGGGGCGTATGTACCGCAAGCCCGAATGCCCCCCAACCCTCTGTGGGAGCAGTCACCCCCGACCAGGAGGAAACGCTGCTCACTGCAGACACGACAAGTCATCAAATGGGATGCCTTCTTGGCTCAGTTGGCAGAGCGTCTGCCTAGTAAGCAGAAGGTCGCCAGTTCGATTCTGGCAGAAGGCAGTGTCTCTTTTTGCCATCCCTAGTCTCGATGTGGCGAGAGTCCAGCGCAGCTGTGTTTTTTTGCGTGGCCAGCGTTTATTTCCGCAAAAAAAAGCCCTACAACGAAATGAGCTGGTGCAAAAGACACGGGGCTCTGCCGGGGATTGAACCCGGGACCTCTCGCACCCTAAGCGAGAATCATACCGCTAGACCACAGAACCAGTGAAATATTTTTCTCTGCTCGGCTTGAAATTTTTGTATATATATAGTAATAGATCCACATGCCAATATTCAATTTTAAAATTTTCCATATTTTTTTTAAAATAGGGAAGCATTGTTGCGCGCCCGCTGCAGCTGTCCCTGACGTCGACATGTCAGTCAAATCAGGTGATGGCAAGCCAGCCGCCAACAAGACCCCCACTATAGCCTACAATATAGAGGCAATATTTAGCCTCTAATGAGTTGTATAGATTGCCATATTGGAAATACCCCTAAATAACTCATCTATTCCTTTTTCCTTCTTTTATTCAGTATTAAATATATCCTTTAAAACCCCCATACATTCAATAAATACAACAGCATAACTAGACTAATTACTGGGGGTCATTCTTAGACTTGTAAATTTTAGTAAATTATAGTTTTGTTAGTTATATATTTGATTGATCATTTTCAGAATAGATTTTTAATACTAATTATTTTTATCATAGATAATACTAATTTTTGTATTTTATTAATCATTTATAAACACAGAAATATTCTGGACACAATATTTAATAGCATCTATACTAAAAATAATTACTAGTAAAAAACTATTCTGAAAATGATTATTCAAATAGCTATCTAACAAAATTATAATTTACAAAAATTTACTAGAATAATAACTAGATATGAAAGTGCATCTCTATGCAGCATGCAAATGATGGTAGTACCAATATACCCACTGATACTGGCAGTATCATTTTATGAGTCTGTCAGGGCATCAGCTGTGGTTGCCCTAGTAATAGTTGTGGGGTGTACAATATCCATGAATGCGATGCTGAGTGCAGAGTAAAGGCAATGATAAAAGTAGTAAGACAGCCTTGAGCTTATGTTAAGAAAAAAGTCTGCCTAAAGAGGGAATTTATTGGTACCAATAGCCATCGCCACGAGTACCTACGCATTTTTGCGTTAGGATAATGCCACAAAAGAGATAGCATAGTCGGTTTCCCAGGAACACACAAGCAACGAACGGAATAAAAATGGGAGCACGAGGCAAAAGGAATCGTCAACAACAGGATTTGAACCTGTGCGGGCAGAGCCCAAGTGATTTCTAGTCACTCCCCTTAACCACTCGGGCATATTGACAACCAGCACAATCACTGATCCGAAACACTCATGTTGGAGGGCGGAAAATTAAAATATACAAGAACAGCAGGAAATGCTGCTAATAAGGGGGTGTGGATAAGTTTGTATTTCAAAACTTTAGAAAAAGGAAAAGAGAATGGAAAACTAGTAATGCCATGCATTAGCCTTTTTGAAGATTCCGCTGCAGTGTGACGTCTGACCTCATCGGTGAAACTGGGGCAGAGAGCTGTGATTATAGTGGTCACAGGTCTCTGCTAGATATCTCTATTGGTTTAGTATAAGAGCTGCTCTCATTGTTAGTTGACTTAATAACTTATGTAGGCCATTCATAAATAAGGAAAATCAAAGAAACTAAATATCTTTTATTAGAATAACCAATTTACAAATTATAAATCAATTACTAGTAGTAGATAAATATTTTAAAAATCAGAATGTTTACTAATGGCCAAAAAAATATTAGCAACTAGATTAACAAATAAACAAAAATGTAAGAATGGGCATTTCTATGAAACCCCTATCAGCATCCTGAAAAATTTCAGTTGATTTCTTATGACCCAGCCTCTATCTCAGTAGAAGCATATTAATTGTATATCAACTGAAATTTTTTAGGATGCCAATAGGGGTTTTGTAGAAGAGTAAAAATAATAAAAAAAAAGTTTTATAAGTTATAAATATATTTTACCTTATTTAACAATTGTGAATGACCTCCATAAGCATGCTTTTACACTCACTGCATCTATTAATATAAAGATCTCAGTGTCACTGGCTATTTTTAAACCTCTAGATATCATCAGAAAGTGGATATAGCCATCCTAATTATTTCATCTATGCTATTCAGTATTATTGAAATGTTTACCAATTACTCTTAGTAGAACTGAAGATACTATCCTATTCATATCTAGAACCTGCCACTTACTATATTCATGCTCCTTACAGCACTAGTATGGTTTATTAGTAACATTTCAATCAATGAGAATGTGATTATTATTAGGGCATAGTAGCTTTGCAACCTGTTCATAGTATTCTTTTGCATTTCATCAATATATGCATTTTCATCAATATTATTTATCTGCATCTATACCCTTGGTCTCATTTTCATCCAAAAGAAACCATACAGTGGCTGGCTTTACTATCTACCTGTCACTGTTCCAGTGGCCTGTAGTATATGCATAATAGTAGTTGGGCTGAGCTTGCCTAATGAGGAGACTATCCCTTTTATTCTTAAAGTTTAGGTATGCATAACAGAGCACACACTTTCATATTCACTCTATAGCTTCCCTTTTGCTATCTAGGTCACAATCTGTGTGGTCATGTGGACATTATGAGGAATAGGTTGAGGGTTCAATAGGCTCAGGATTTCACAGCGATTACAGCCTTAAGATTGGCTGATTTGTGCTTAGTAATTATTTTGGTAGCAGTCAGTCCTCATTACTTCCTATATGGAGGTCATTCAGAGCTAGTTATCTGCATAACAACTATTTATACATGTTTAAACTATTGGCAATTTCAGTGAAATAAAAATTTCACCCAAACCGCCATCGGCATCTTGGAAAAGTTTCAGTGAACATAATTTCCTTGTGGTTGCTTAGCCACATCTATTGAGATATTGACTTTTGTTGCCCAATGATAATTAACCCCAAATATGCAAAGGTTTTTCTTTCTGGTTGAAATTATGTTCACTGAAACTTTTCCAAGATGCCGATGGCGGTTTGGGTGAAATGGCAAAAAAAATATTTGTATTTTTAAAATCAATTATACACACAAAAACATTCTGGACACAACAATTATAAATATCTGTTACAAAAATATCTAGTAGCAAAAAATAGTTCTGAAAACGATTATTCAAATAACTATCTAACAAAATTGTAATTTACTAAAATTTACAAGTCCAGGAATGACCCCCTTCCAAAGTGAACTAAGAGCATTACTAACAAGAGTGTTGTCAGAAAGAAGAAATATGCCTGATGTTGCTGATGCTAGGTATACTGCTAGAGGTGTAGAGCAACTTGGATTTAAGCACTCTTCTGAAATATTTGTTGACTCATTCATTGTTGAGGTTGTTGTTGAGAAATGCAGTGAATCAGATATAAAGGTGAAGCAGAAGTCAGCTAGTGTTAGATTGCATAAAGTATTTGGAGAAGGTTTTGGTTATAAGTATGTTAGAAGCAAGATTAGTGAGCAATATGGACCAGTTGCTATTTACAAAGTATCTACCCCAAACATTGCAATAACTAGTTCTTTGTTAACAGTGAAGTTTGCTACTATGGCTGATCACAAAATATTTCTACAGAATTATGACATCACAATGGATTGTATGAATATCTCATCTAGAAATATTATCTATAAATACCTTTTAGAAAGAGGAGTTGAAAAGAAAGATGTTGTAGATGATTTACACAAGTCTGGCTCTAACTGTATTAGCTGGTTTACAAAGAAAGGAGATGTTAAAGTTAAGAACAAAATTTATAACAAGTTTATTCAGCTTCTTGAGAGTGGTGAAGTTCGTAATCCTCTTAGTTCCAAACTTTCTGAATTTGTAATGCCAACTTTGCACAACTTTGGAGAAACATTGTATGCTTGCAGAAACTCTGGTTTGACTAGGATAGAACTAACTGTACATTCTTCTCAGATGCAAACAGTTGAATGGAATAGTAACTTGCTTCTTAACACAGTTCAGTTTATGAATGAATGCAGAACATTTGCAACTTCTTATGAAAAGCAGTGGAAAGCACTTGTTGATAAAGTTAGTAGTTGTTATACAGTTTGCATTTATGTGAGACAACAGCATACTCTAGCATATTGTCATTGGTTTAACTCTATCACATCAAAGAAGCAAGGAATTATTAAGAAACTAAACAAGAATGATGATCCAATGGTAGTTGTTGCTAATCTCTCATTCAACAACAGACCTACACTTTATCAAATATATGATTCACTTGAGAGTGGTCTTGAAACAGAAAAAGTTCTTAGAAGAGTTGATGAGAATATAACTATTGTTCCAAGTCAGAGAAACTCCTTCTGGTCAACTTATCCTACAACTAAGCAGTATCACACTTTTGAAGAGATGGGATTAGTTAACTATAAAGGAATGCATATTGGTTGGATAGATAGTAAGCAAGCAAAGAGTAAGATATGTCTATCAAAAATGTCAGAGGATAAATATTCTGCAAAAGAGGAAAACATCAATGCATTAACAACAGCAATAGACAATATCACACTTGATGAAACTAGCCATATATTTATCAAAGAGAATACAGATCTGAAACCTTCATTGTATAGAGTTGCTTACAATGTTCTTCAGTTAGGTGATGAATTTACAGCTACACATTATGCACTCCATACTTTTAGAGGACATTCATACTTCTATGTTGATATTCTTATTAAAGGGAGAGATAAACAGCCAACTCTTATTAGGACACCAGTTGACAGTTCTATTGGAAAAGCAATTTCTCAACAGTTAGGAGAAAGAAAGCAACAAATATATCTAAGAGTTATAAGTGTGGGATATAGAACAATCACAGTTGAATAGCAGCCATTTTAAAACATAGTATAAGCAACCATTCTCTCCATATCTCTATGGAAAGTATGACAAACATCATACACATGTTCAACCCTTACCTCACAATCAGTAGCAATATGTTGGATCCAATTACGCACTTGTATTGCTAAGTCATCACTCATATCAAAGTCATGAATAAGTAGCAGAGTAAGCATATCTCTTTCTTCCTCACACATCTCAGCTAAATGTTGCTTGAAGAAGTTCTGGAATGATCCCATTTTCTAAAATTGATAAAAGTTGAAATTTTTATTTATGACTACCTCACACAGATGGACAATCAATTACAAGAATTAAGAGAGAAGGAGTGGAATGTGCTCTACACAACAAAGTGGAGATTTCTTGATGAAGACTGGTTAGTACATAAACAACAGAAGTACTATAGGAGTGAAGCTCATGAAGTGAAAGAAATAAAGCTCATCAAAGATACACTTGTAAAGCAACTTGGAATGATCCCTGTGTTCTTCTTCTTAAATGTTCTATTTGGTGGAAAGCAGTATCCATGTCCTTACAGAAATGTTGAGAAAGGACTCTTGATTTTGTACCAGTTAGTTGCTGGGCTATCAATCAATGAGATGGAGAGGTTTATTCCTAAGAGCAGCTACCAAGTAATTCATAATATGTTCTATATCTCAGAGTTAAGTGAGTTGAACAAGAAGCTTTCACACTACTTGCACACAATGTTCTCCACTCCAGAACTAAGAGTGATCTCAGCAAAGATTCAGAATCCAACAAACTTTAAGCATATAACTCTTATGTTAGATGGACATGACTCACGAGCTCTACATAATGGTGCATACAAACCAAATCTTTATTCCTTCAAGTTGAAGAAGTCAGGATATAGAACACAAGTTTGCATTGATTTGAATGGAATGGTTGTCCTTGTTTCACCAACTGAGGAATGTAAAGACCACCCAGACTCTAAGATGATTAAGAATATGTCACTATTGAAATACATCTCTCCAGTAGATTGTGTTGTTTTAGATGGTGGTTATCCTCAAAGTATTCTGGAAGAGTTAACAGAAGCAGAAGAGAATGAGAATTTTGGAATGCATAACTTTTGCTTACCAGTTAGAAAGCCAAGAGGAACCAACTTAAGTGAAGCAGAGTTAGAATATAATAGCAAACTTGGGTCATTTAGATCAATGGTTGAGAGCACATTTGGAGAACTAGGTAACACATTTAAGAGACTATCAAATAGAGAAGTTGTGAGAATTAGAAACACAACTGTATACAATGTGCAGTTTAAACTCTGTTGCTTACTCTACAATATGAAGAAGATCCTAGCAGCTAGTAAAGTTCCTGTTGAACATCACCACACACTTTGGGTTCTATCTAACTTTGACTACCCTAGCAACAACCAGGAGAGATCAACACATGCTGAAGTTGGAAGTACTTTACCACAAAAAGTAGAGTTAGAAGCTTCAATGAGAGAACTACAAGATAGACTGATTCAAGCTAAAATTGATGAGTCAATGAACTTCTATGTAGACATGTCATAAGTAACTTTTAAAATAGGAATTCTCAGTAAGAAATTTGCATTGATAGAAAATGCTTCAATAAGGAGGTCATTCAGAGCTAGTTATCTGCATAACAACTATTTATACATGTTTAAACTATTGGCAATTTCAGTGAAATAAAAATTTCACCCAAACCGCCATCGGCATCTTGGAAAAGTTTCAGTGAACATAATTTCAACCAGAAAGAAAAACCTTTGCATATTTGGGGTTAATTATCATTGGGCAACAAAAGTCAATATCTCAATAGATGTGGCTAAGCAACCACAAGGAAATTATGTTCACTGAAACTTTTCCAAGATGCCGATGGCGGTTTGGGTGAAATGGCAAAAAAAATATTTGTATTTTTAAAATCAATTATACACACAAAAACATTCTGGACACAACAATTATAAATATCTGTTACAAAAATATCTAGTAGCAAAAAATAGTTCTGAAAACGATTATTCAAATAACTATCTAACAAAATTGTAATTTACTAAAATTTACAAGTCCAGGAATGACCCCCTATGTGGCACTTCAGATAACAAGCACTCTGGTCGACGTGCTTATGGCAAATATCATGATTTGGATCTTGCTTGTGGTCCCCGTCTACTACAGCATTTTTGATCATGATATGTATTTGCAAAAGTGGCTCCAAGTTTTGTTGAATGAAGGACTAGGACAGGGCTATAATGAGAGCCTAGTTCGGTCTGGGGATGATATCCAATGTTACTCACACATGGGGGATGCCACTGAGAGCAAAGATCATACACGATCCTTTGAAGATAAGAGAAACATTGAGATATCGAATGAATGATATGTTGCTTGAGAGTAATGAGTCTAGAGACTAGTATTGAGAGTATGCATAAGCAAAATCAGCTCTTTGCTGGGTTCCCTCTGTTAACTTGGGGAATAAGTGGTTATAGAATATATGGAAAATAATAACTTCTCAAATTGACTGAGGGGAAGAAGGAAGGCTGGTCGTCTGTCCGGGCCTTTGTACGTATGCGTTTCGGTCTTGTCTATGGTGGCGCAGGGGGACTCCGGACCCCAAATGTCAACACCCTCAGCCGCTGTACACTCACCCAACAGTTCATTTGGATGGTATTGATCGAGACTCTGCAGGACATATCCTTTAGTCTATCTGGTGCTTTTACTTGCCAAGGCTTTCTTTAATATTAGAATGCATTTATTATTCGATAATAGAGCTTCCAACTTTCTATTAAAAACAACAGCTGCAGACTACTTTCCTATGTGTTGTATACAGTTGCTCAAGTTTGAATTCGCTATTTGGCAGTAGGAACATTGTATCCAGAGCATATACCACTAGTGGACTCATGTATGTAAATGAGATCGACAGTCAGGCATCACCTGACCAAATGACAAGATCATCCAAAGTAAACAATCAGTTGCTAGATGGGGTTTCATTGGTTTTCGGTTTGCTGCCATCAAAAGGTCACATTTGCCCAGATCGTCGAATGGATGTAGCTTGGTGTATTTCAAAGTTGGTAGTGATCTGCACAAGGCTGTTTGAGCAACCGTACATCACATGTATTGAATCTATACAAAGAGGGATGAGCAGCTTCTAGAGCCAAAGCGTAACTCGAACTGCCCATGGCAATTAGCGTTATTCGCGCTTGGAAGGCAGTTCTGGATACAAGCGGCCAGGGTCGACTAGCCTAGGTGAACAAAGTGTGATGGCTGCAACCAGGGTACAGTCCATGTACCCACTAGCAGCAAGATTGGAATGGAGCTCTGAACATATACATTAAGTTAGCCAAGACTCTGGTGTTCTTCCAGCCACTGCTCTCACACTTGACTGCTTTCGTGGAAGGATCCAATCAAGACATCATCCAGCGCAGCTTGAGAGCGCCGTGGTAGGAGATTTATGAGCATGCATTCAGTATGATAGTGTACTAGAATTGCCAACAGGTCATGTGTCCAGTAAGAGTTTACATCGGCCATGCAGACGAATACATGGCGGGCGCATCAAGGATGGCACCAGGAAAGCGGTAAACTTGCAGACAGAAAGGCATGTGTGTGGCTCGATGCTGCTTTTTATGAAGGGGGAGAAAGGGGGTGGGAACAGGGGGTATATGATGACAGTAGCCAGGCCTTTTTCGAGACATTAAGGGGGCAGGTGGAAGCGGCAGATTGTTTCAAGGTGAAACTCGGTCAGAGTATTTGCACGCAATGGCCGCTACAGCCGCGAACGACAACAAAAGCCTCCCCAACTTCGCCTCTCCCCCAAGCCGGGCCGCTTTGCCCCAGCTTTCCAAGAATGAACAGCCATCGCGTGCGCAGAAGAAAGGGAGGGGATTTGCAAAACCTGATGTGAGCATTATGTCCCAGTGCGCACGGGGCACGCAAAAATAAAAAAGCAGTGTTTACAGCGGAGGATGCCGGGAAAGGCGAGCAGGTTTTCCGACACCGCAAACAGGTGGTGGCGGGGTATGGTTTTTTCTCTTGCTTGGACTGGCTGGAAAGCCTCGCCTTTCGCCGGGCTGCTTTTTCCGACATGGCTTTATGCACCAATGTGCCCGATATTGCCCGCTTACAAAAGGAGAATAAAGCAAGATTATCATTGGGCCGCGGCCATGTATATATAGCCAGAGCGGCTGACGGGGATTTGCCGCTGAACTACCACATTGCACTTTTTTTCTTCTTCGCTCTCCCTACACTTACTCAATTGACCTCTGTAAACGATGGCACCTACCATGGCCGAGACCACGTCTTCCAACCAGTCTCGCAGCAGCACGCCTGACCTGATCGCCTCCAGCGCCGGTACCGCCTTGCCCTATGCCACGCGCTCCGCCATGCACCTGAAGGGCCTGGTTCCGTCGGGTGTCGAGAACTTTGACATACAGGAGAAGCGCGTGCTGGAGCAGCTCCAGCTCAAAAGCACAAATATCGAAAAGTACATATTCCTGTCGTGGGTACGAACGACCAACATCAATCTGTTCTATCGGCTGGTGCTCCACAACCTCAAGGAGATTGCTCCCATCATCTACACGCCGACCGTGGGCAAGGCATGCCAAGAGTACTCGCACATTTACCCGTTCTTGGCGCCACCCAATGCAGTCGATGGCCTGTACATTCCAATAACCGAGGTCGACAATATTGATGAGATTATCAGCAACTACCGCGAGTCGATTGAGGGGGACGAGCCCGAGATAACAGTCATCACCGATGGCTCACGCATCCTGGGCCTGGGCGATCTGGGCATGAACGGCATGGGTATTCCGGTAGGCAAGCTGCAGCTGTACGTGGCTGCGGCTGGTCTTCATCCCGACAGATGCCTGCCGATTGTGCTGGACTTTGGCACAGACACAGAGCAGTACCTCCAGGACCCGCTGTACCTTGGCATTCGGCAGCACCGCCCGGACAATGGGACATTCTATGCTGCTGCTGACAAGATCATCACTGCGCTGCACAAGGCGTTCCCAAATATGTTTATCCAGTTCGAGGACTTTAGCACTGACCATGCTTTTG
This sequence comes from Linderina pennispora, assembly GCF_002104995.1. Taxonomy (NCBI): domain Eukaryota; kingdom Fungi; phylum Kickxellomycota; class Kickxellomycetes; order Kickxellales; family Kickxellaceae; genus Linderina; species Linderina pennispora. Next base: position 51,613 of record NW_024468270.1, on the reverse strand, counting down.
GCCTGCTCGACAAATGGCGCAACCAGATATTGTGTTTTAACGACGATATCCAGGGCACCGGGTCAGTTATCCTTGGCGGCTTTATCTCTGCCGTGCAGCAGGCTGGAATCCCACCAAAGGACCAGCGCATTCTGTTCGTTGGGGCTGGCTCCGCCGGCGTTGGTGTCGCCAAGCAGCTGGCTGACTACTTTATCATTGAGCACAGAATTCCAGAGGAGCAAGCCAAGGCTATGTTCTGGTTTGTCGACTCGCGCGGCATGATCACGGCCAACCGCGGCGACAAGCTGGCCGACCACAAGATTTACTTTGCCCGCCACGACAACGGGGCTACACAGTGCAAGACGCTGGAGGAGACGCTCGACTACGTCAAGCCGACGGCACTCATTGGTCTGTCAACCATCTACAAGGCGTTCCACGAAGGTATTCTGAAGCGCATGGACGAGCTGAACCAGACGAACCGCCCGATTATTTTCCCGCTATCGAACCCCGAAACCAAGGCCGAATGCTCGTTTGAGGAGGCCATGGTGCATACAAACAACCGTGTGCTGTTTGCATCTGGCACCGCGTTCCCGACATATACGATCCCCGGGACCGGCGAGGAGCGTGTTCCCGGCCAGGGCAATAACATGTATGTGTTCCCACCCATTGGGCTTGGGTCGGTACTGTGCAAGCCTAAGCGCATCACCGACACCATGATCTTTGCTGTATCAAAGGCGCTGGCCAACTCGCTGACCGACGAGGAGCATGCTCGTGGCGAGCTGTACCCGCGCATCGAGCGCATCCGCGAAACCTCGGCGCAGATCACGGCAGCGTTTATCCACCAAGCGGTCAAGGAGAACCTGGCGCAGGAGGACTCGTGGATCCAGATGGTCAAGGAGAGCAGCGTGGCAGGCACTGCCGACATTCCTGATGGAACATACTCAATGGAGGTCGTCGAGGAGGTCAAGAAGAGGATGTGGTTGCCGGCCGAGAACTTCCAGCAGCTAGTCACGTCGTGCCCGCACTACCACCATCACCCGCACACGCACATCAAGCTGTAGAGGGGTTTTAGAGAGAAAATTGGAAAGACAATAAAGAAAAGAGAAAGGGCTAAAAAGATGACAATGTTGGTTTGGATGAAGAGGGAGACGGTTTTGGATTATGCTTACTTGCCACCAAAGACACTCCAGTTGGGCTTTGTCGGGAACTCAGTCTCCCACTTGACGTTCTGGGCAAACGAGAAGTGGTCGTTGACAGGCAGATTGTGGAACGAGGCCTTGATTTCGTCTTCGAACTTGAGCTTGTTCTTTGACGAGCTCATCATGACTTGCTCGGGATCGAAGCCGGCGCCGCCCTTGTACGCGTAGTTGAACGAGCGGTGCTCAAACGCCTCTGTGCGGGCCTTGTCGGGCTTGTCAGCGTGCACGTGGCGGAAGCTGTTCATGTGCTTGTGCTCGTAGGTGCGCGCGGTGCCTGCCTTGGCGTTCTCCTGGTGCTCGTGCTGGTGGTAGTAGTGTGAGCGGTCGTGGAAATGTCTCCGCTTGCCATCGCACTCAACCTCGTGGCCCTGCTGGTCGCGGTCCAGGGACAGGTGGTCGAAGGCACGAGCCAGGCCCTGCGTCGGGTTGACCATGTGGTCCGAGTGCTGCACGTGGCGCGTACGGCGGTCTGCCTCCCGGCCCTTTCCGACCTCGCGGTCCGCCTGCTCGTTGTACAGCGAGTGGTTGAAGTGCTGCGTGTGCTGCTCGTCCTCCCACATAGCCTTGGTCTCCTTGTACGTTCCATAGCCCTCGTTGGGCTTGGTGATCGTGCCGACAGGCGGCTTGCCGACCCAGTCAGCCTGGACAAAGTCGACAGCCTTCTGCTCCTTCTTCTTCTTGATGGTCTCCTCCTCGACCTTGACCTTGACGGTGACCTCCTCCTTTACCTCCTCCTTCTTCTTGCACTCCTGCTTCTTCTCCTCCTCGACCTTGACGGTGACCTTGACCTCCTCCTTCTTGCATTCCTCCTTGGGCGGCTCGGCCTTGCAGGGCGTAGGCTCCTTGCTGGGGGGGAACATCACCATGATGCTGCTGATCGTGCTGTGCGTGAACACCTCGTCCTCAGTCATGCCCTTCTTGGGCGGTGGCAGATGGGTGGCGATGTTGTGGATGAACCGGAAGCCCTCGTAAATCGACGGGCGGGTCATGAGCCGGTCAAAGCGCGCAACAACCTCAGAGCCAAACTTGCCCTCGACGCCCGTCGGGTGGCTGGTACGTGCCTTGACACGCTCCTTGCACACCTTGACGTCAATGTCAAAGTACAGCGCGTCCACCGGCGCAAACGCGTCCTCAGCAATCTTGACCCAGATTTTGCGCTGGTCCTCGTCAAAGTTGCACCGATCAATGACCACATTCTTGCCCTCCTTGAGGAACTTTGCTGCGTGCTGCTCGCACAGGGACCGGCTGCCGGACTCGTCCTGGTTGATACGCTCCCAGCTGTGTCCGTGCGCCGCTAGGCGCTTGGCGAACGCCGTTTTACCACAGCCCGGCAGGCCGATGAGTACAAGCATTTGCGGCATCTTTTATACAGTGTGTTTCGTGTAACAGTGTCTATATGGGCTATGTTTTGGCTGTTAGCTTCTGCTGCTGCGTCGGGGTGTGTGTGGAACGTATTGTTTATTTTAATTTCTGGTGGGATACGGAGACACAAAGGGCTGGTCGTGGATGTGGGAGTGGCGGGCGGGCCTTACCTAGTGGATATAACGGCTTTTTGGTGCCTTTTTTCGTAAAGTAAAAGTAAAGTAGCTTTTTTTGCACAACGGACGCAAAAAGAAGGAAGCAAAATGCAGCTCAGACTAGTTGAATAAGCGAAGAATTGGAGAAGTAAAGAAAAATTTTAGACGAGCCAGCATTGAGAGCGACCTTGACACCCATTAAACTTTATACCGTCTCTGCTAGCACTCTTCCTGGCGACCTGTATAGTGCGCACATCCCCTCCGGCCCTTGGCCCGAGTCACACTCGCGGTTTCAAAAAAAAGCCCAAGGTGCCAAAAAGCCAATCGAGCTCACTATACCGCAGAGATATGCGCGCTTTGCCCTGATATTCACCAAAAACACCCCATCCAATTGCGGGCGCCCCCTCCATGCTATTGCTCCCTTTGGTTCTGTCACGGGGGATCTATAGTACTGCGCAGTACTTTGTCACCGGCACCCGGCTCGGCTCAAGCCTGGCATCACTGCGAGCCGGCCTGCAGCATTATTGATGCGGCCTAGCGATACCTTTGCGGCTCGCCCTATCCACGCAGCTTCCCTCACCTCTCCCCAGTTCCCACACGCATTCCTGCTCCTCCAATTCGCACACCCGCTCCTGCATACCAACACAAATGCCTGCGCTCGTCGACAGAATTCGGGCCCTTTTGCGCGGTAAGGGCCAGGACAAGACAATAATATCCGTACATCGCGACCGTATAGTGGTAGTCCTCAGCATATTATCTGTGTTTCTGTTGGGCCTGCCGCTGTGGTGGACGACAACACGCGTATACCGCGCCGACCTTCCCTCTACCGAAATTGCACAATACACACAAGCCGATGCACTGGAAATCCCTTTCACCTTTTACGTCGATTCGCCTGACATTTCGCTCAATGAAGTGCAGAAGCTGGTTGACACAAAACTCGCAAAGAGCAGATTGCCATACAAGCCCGGCGAATGGCGCGTCGCATTTACCGCCCAGGTGCAACGTGGACTGGCGCCTGATCTACCCGGCCATTACACTGTCGAGACACAGGAGGAAGTCAGTGCAACAGTGGGGACTGCCCGGTCGGCACAGATTCCGCTGCCAAGCACGGCAGACACCAGTGAGACTGTTGCCAAATGGATCGCACGCATCGTGGCAAAAGAAGAGCGCGAGGTACGCAGACCTGAGGGCCGTGCACTAAAGTACTCGCCAGAGTACGCTGTCACATTCACGCTGATCAACGAGGATCCAACCGGCGGACTATCAGTGGACTGGGAGATCGAGCAGGCGCTGTCCACCTACCTGCAGCCACTCATTGATATTGTCAGACCGCTGACCAAGCTCTCAGTATCCTCACAGGTCTTGCACCACGCCGGCCCACTGCCAGTCACCCCCCAGCGTGCCGCCAACTACACGTATCTGACCTCAGATGCCCTGCCACACTTTATCAACTCTGCCAGCTGGAACCTAGCATCAACCGACCCGGTTTCACCGATGCTCAACTTTATTCTGTTTGTGCCGAAACGTGACCTGCAACCCATGCACATTCTTGACGACCACCACACACAGTCAAAGACCAACGCATTCTTGATCCCGCAATGGGGCGGCATTGCTGTGGCCAATTTCCCCAAGACCGCAAGTGGCCAGATAGTGGTCTCACAAAGAGACCTGCGGCCGTACATGGGCGTCTTTGTTGCCCAACTGCGCGAACTCTTGGGAATCCGCAGCGACACGCCCCTGCCGTCTGTCAAGGGCCGTGTGAACGTACAGCGAGCCACCGCAACGGGCATCAGCGGGTGGGAATATGATGCGCTGGCAAGACGCTGGCTTGCAAACAACCGCCAGACAGCCGTCACCACCCTGAAGTCGCTCATCACCTTAGTCGAGTCTATGCAGAATATGGTCGTCATGGATAGCATTAAAGGGCAAGTCGATGCTTCGCTTGCAGCACTAGCTAAAATCACTCGCGCACACGTTGCCCATGACCATGCCCGCGCATGTCAAGATGCTATCGTGGCGGCAACAAAGGCAGAGGGTGCGTTCTTTGACCCGTCCATGGTTTCAATGCTGTACTTCCCCGATCAGCACAAGTACGCCATTTACCTACCGTTCTTTTTGCCTGTAGCCATCCCGCTCTTCCACGCCATCAAGCATGTCATCAAAGATATGAAAGCCAGGCGTAAGAGTAAAACGGAATAAACCTTTGCTCTAAGACCAGCAGCTGTAGACTACAATTGCCTCTTTACTTTATGAGGACCATACGATGGCAACATAGACATTGAAGGAAATGCAGCTGGATAAGATGTCTGTATTCAAAAAGGGAAAAAAAATAAACGGCAGAAGCAAAAGTCGACGCCTGCAGGATTCGAACCTGCGCGTAGAAACTACAATGCCTTAGCAGGGCATCGCCTTAACCACTCGGCCAAAGCGTCAAAAACCGGCGCTTAGCCAATCCGATTTATACTCTGATGTTATGTGTTATTTCGGTGGCAGAGGAAGCAACGGAGTGGAACTCGGGGCTAGATGGACTACTTGCGGACGTGTCCGAGTCAGGTGAAAGAGCAGGAGGACGGAGTCGGGGGATCGTGTTGGGTTCGGGTTGAAGTTCAAATAAATTGTATTTGAACTCAAAACAGGAGGAAACAGAATATACGAGTAGGGAACTCTAGTAGACACTGGATGAAGAATTGTCTTGGAGTCTTGTCGAGTCGAAGCATATATATGCTTCGGTGCACTAGTGTCTTGCTAGTGACGTTGCGTTGCATGAACGACGGGAATACCGGTCACTGGTCTTTGCGGCATAAAGGTACTGCATTGTTGTACCACGTGCAGACTTGGATCCGTGGGAGCCGGGTCAGGGGATATCGTGGGAGTTCGAGCCGAGTCATCATGTTCATGCTCGTCGGATTCGAGCATAACACTGAAATTTTTCGTATTAATGCTGGGGACTTTCTCCCGGTAAACATATGGAGCTAGCTAGCCAAAACATATAAACCTGACCTAGGACTTGGGTGATGGCTCAGGTACTACGGTTGCGATGGGCTCCCGGGCTTTAGCAAATAAATCATCATAGCTGTGTGGACAGTTCTGCTCTAGTTCCCAACTGGTACCAATATTTCTTAGTAGCAATAACTGAACTGTAAATAGAATTATTATTCACTTCTAGGATAAAAGGGTAGTTCATATGCAATGATGTTTATAGTAAGACTAGTTGGGAGCTGGAGCAGAACTGTCCACACAGCTATGATGATTTATTTGCTAAAGCCCGGGAGCCCATCGCAACCGTAGTACCTGAGCCATCACCCAAGTCCTAGGTCAGGTTTATATGTTTTGGCTAGCTAGCTCCATATGTTTACCGGGAGAAAGTCCCCAGCATTAATACGAAAAATCTCAGAGTATAAATCGGATTGGCTGAGTTAAGCGCCGGTTTTTGACGCTTTGGCCGAGTGGTTAAGGCGATGCCCTGCTAAGGCATTGTAGTTTCTACGCGCAGGTTCGAATCCTGCAGGCGTCGACTTTTGCTTCAGTTGTATTTTAATCGATCCTCGCACATTTTACTTGTTTTTTGCATCGCCACTTTGCTCAAGCTGAACATTTAAAATTGTATACTCTTCAAATGAGCACGATTAATTGCAAAAATATCAAATTCATGGTTACTTGGCATTTCAAAAATAAAACAGCGGTTGATAAAAGATATAATTGAGAATACTAGAAATACTCTGCTTGCGATGCGAACTCGGCTGCTAGTCAGCATGGGTTGACACGTTGATAAAAGCATCACGGCGAACCGGTCATTTGAACGTGTCGGATGGTTGTTGGTGCAATGGCGATCACGGACATCCTCCATCTTGGTGGCCTGCTCAGCGCAGGCGCTTCAGTGCTGGTTCGCTGCTGCTGGAAGCAGAATCGCCTGCTGCTGCACGCCTCTTGCACGACCTCTTTGTTGCAGGGGTGGTGCCAGAAGCATCGGCAACAATGGCCATAAAGCGACAGAACCATTCAGGAATACTGCCTGAATCACAGAGTGACTGGAAAACGAGTCTGAAGTTTAGAACTGCTGCGAAATCGCGGTTCAAGAGCCGAGACGAATAGGCTCGTCTGTATTGTGCCATGGCCCGCTTACATGACTCGCTTGTACAGCGGAGAAGGCCATGGCACTTCACAGTTGGGTTCTTCGATCTCTGGTAGGGCCGCGGGTTGGGAACATGCCGGAATGTCTGCAGCGACTTTTCGCAGCAGAACGGGCACATCGACGATGTCCGGAATTCGTCGATCAGATAGACTTCAAAGCCATGGTGCTTGAACTTGTCGCGCCATCCCTTGCCACAAATCGGTGCATGGTGTCGGGCCATCGCCGCACTCCAATTGCCCATGATCAGCACTGGATCTGGACCGAACTTGCTCCGGAGTTTCGCGGCAAGCCTGTGGTCTGCACGGGCCTGGTTCATGAATGAATCAAGGCGCAGCTTGCGGTGAAGCGGGTACACCTTGGGACTGGTCCCAACACCCGGATGGGCCATCCAGCGCCTCTGGTGCTGCTTGTTTGACTTAGTGAGTTGCTGCTCTGGTAACCTTCATGCTGTCATTGTGTTGGCATAAAACGGTGCTAGGACACACTGCACAGATGCATGGGCAGTAACATAGGCACGGAATTTTTCTGGGCCAAGGGTCCAGCAGCAGTGCTTGGAAAGCTCTGCCTCTGCTCTGCGGACAGCATCTTCTGTGACTTGATCCTTTGTAGCCTGACGAATCCTGTCATAGTGGCGCAGCTTGAGCTCCTTATTGCGCTGCTGCCATGTGTAGCGGTAGAGCATCTTTTCACTCTCCTTCCCATTACTGCTATTTTCATGCATCATGTATAGCAAATCGCCCTGACCTGGATCGATGAATACACAGTGGCCTTTCAGATTCTGCAGCTCTGGCTGTGGGATTTGGTGGATATAGCAATAGTCAGCTATAGTATTGCCTCCTGCAGCATCAGCATCTACTGCACTATCAGCCTTAGGTACCTTGTCTTATAGCAAAATGCATATCACTACACTATCTGTTGTCACCATTCTGTGGTATTTTCTATCACTATGCAGGAGGTCATTCAGAGCTAGTTATCTGCATAACAACTATTTATACATGTTGAAACTATTGGCAATTTCAGTGAAATAAAAATTTCACCCAAACTGCCATCGGCATCTTGGAAAAGTTTCAGTAAACATAATTTCCTTGTGGTTGCTTAGCCACATCTATTGAGATATTGACTTTTGTTGCCCAATGATAATTAACCCCAAATATGCAAAGGTTTTTCTTTCTGGTTGAAATTATGTTCACTGAAACTTTTCCAAGATGCCGATAGTAGTTTGGGTGAAATGGCAAAAAAAATATTTGTATTTTTAAAATCAATTATACACACAAAAACATTCTGGACACAATAATTATAATTATCTGTTCCAAAAATATCTAATAGCAAAAAATAGTTCTGAAAACAATTATTCAAATATCTATCTAACTAAATTGTAAATAACTAAAATTTATAAGTCTAGGAATGACCCCCAAAGAAAGATAAAGAAAATTTATTATTATTTATATTAACCATCCTTGTTTGGACTATACCTATACATTTCTTACCTATATTGTATTATCACATATGTAATCCCTTATATTCAGTAGATGTTCTTTTGTCAATTCATTAAGAATCATCATTTCCTAGAAGATAATCAATTATAATTGCAAACTATAAGAAATACATATTCTCCATTTTTTCATTGGAGAGCTCTTGCCAATGCTTCGACAAGGTGCATTGGAGCTCGGCATCCCTTTTAATGAACTCGGAACTGTCGATGCTTTGCTGCACATACTCTGTGAGGTTCAGCCTGTACTCGTTCTGGAAGTCAGCTTGGATCTGAAACTCCTTGTGAAGAATCTCCATCAAATATCTAATTATCGCATCGTAGATGAGCACATGGTTTCTGCTCATGCATTCCTTGCCTGTCCAGTTGTCTTGGCATGATTCGACGGTGCTCGGTTTACCGGTGAGAATCGTTTCTCCTTTGAGCTCATTTGGAAGGGGTGCCTTGACTTTGCCTGCCACCAGAACGCTCTCTTGCTCGATAGGATGGCGACCCTTCATCTGCTCTTGTGATTTGGCAACTGGTGTGGCTATTCCTAACCTACCCTTCATAGCCATTGCTTGTGCCGCTGCACGCTGGTCCTGCCTCGCGAGTGCTGCTGGCCGACGACTGCCAGCCATCAGTGCTGTTCTTGGGTGGCTCTGGTGGTCTGTATGTGAAAGCGTTACACCTCGCTGCAGCGCTTTCGTCATAGTCGATGGCCCGTCTGTATGAGTGCAGTGATGTTTGGTTGATATTCTTATGATATTTAGAAATAATACAACGACATTTAAGTGAAAACACATATATACTTCTCCCACAGCTTGCTCGTAAGTGCCAAGGGTGTTTCCACACAAGCCACAGGGAGTGGCCGATGCGTGGCTCTAGTCCTGAACAATATATTGCGAAAGCCCCATTAGCACCTAATCCTGGAGCTGTACAGCTTTCACGGGTTAGGGAAGACCGAACAAAACGAGAGGATGCTGATATGCAACCAATACGCACGCATACCATAGTAGATGGATTCAACTCTGTTGCTAGCGAGATCAAAAAGAAGGTAAAAGGAAGGTTCCACCGAGATTCGAACTCGGGTTGGCGGAATCAGAATCCGCAGTGATAACCAGCTACACTATGGAACCAATCCACATTCTGAATATCAGAAAATAAAACTGATGATGAACTAGACATGATCAGCACCATTTGTGCCTGCAGCCATCGAGAAGGAATACTGAAATATCCACTACTTATAAGGGCAATAGCCATGCATCTTATCACAAATATCTATGCACTATCCTAATTCCACTGGTGACTAATAATTAGGCACTTTGCTATCCCCTTATATAAAATTTATCATTAGAGGCCATTTAAAGGTTTAAAATATCAACCTACTGTTGTATAGTCAGTGATGACTGCTATGATGATGCCATAGAAGTTATCGAATTGACTGACAATGAGAGCAGCTCTCGCGCTGAACCAATGGAGATATCCAGCAGAGACCTGTGACCACTACAATCACAGCTTTCCGCCCTGGTTTCACCGGTGAGGTCAGACATCGCAATGCAGCGGAATCTTCAAAAAAGGCTAATGCGTGGCACTATTAGTTTTCCTTTCTCTTCAGTTTTGAAATCCAAACTTATCCACACCCCCCTATTAGCACAACAATAGCAAACACTTTGGCGACAAAAAGCAAAAATGTGCTGTTGCCTGGAATCGAACCAGGGTCGACACGGCCACAACGTGATGTACTGCCACTATACTACAACAGCCAAAGCCCTTAAGCGAATTCTGAAGTTTTCCGAAAAATAAAATATACATCAACATAAGGGCATCAATACACGACTCAACCTGATGCGCAATTCTCTGCTTTCTCTCTATATCGCTAAGAAATACCAAGTGTCCTGCTTAGCGATTGAATTAATTCATATCATAGCGTTGCTCCCCCGCTGCGGCTGTCCCTGATGTCGAAATGTCTGCCAAGCCAGGTGACGGCAAGCCAGGTACCAGCAAGAGCTCTGCTACAGCCTACACAACGAAGGTAATATTGGACCTCTGATGAATTGCACAAATGGCAGCATTGAAGATACATCCATAATACCTATTTTTTTCTCTTTTCTCTCTCTTCTTCGGTATTAAATATCACCTTTATAACCCCCCACACTAAATAAAATGGTAAGTACTGCTGGCCCAAAAGGCATAGTGGCAGCTCCTCCTGCTGTGTTGGTTATTTTTCTGAGTGGAAACCAAGTGCTACAGAATTCACACAATGCTGGTTATTTTCAAATTAGATAGGCTATATATATGCTGGACCATACTGTGTGTGTGTGGGATCTATCTATTGTAATGGAGATCAGTCCCTATCATCTGGCACAGTATATTTTGGCTTACTCCACCCTCTTACATTGGTGATGTAATGGTGATATAATGTGCCAATAGTGCTGTTACAATAGACCTAACTATTAGTTGTATGGATGTCTGATCTTTAGATTCACTACCTATTAACAGATTCTACTACTGCCACATATCTGTGTCAGGAGGTCATTCATAATTACTAAGCTGGGTAATAATTATTTAAATCTTCTAAATATTTTTTTACTTAGTTTAGTGATTGTGAATGACCTCCAATCATTCTGATTTTTAAAATATTTATCTACTGCTAGTAATTGATTTATTAATTGTTAATTGGTTATTCTGATAAAAGATATTTAGTTTCTTTAAACTTTTATATTTGTGAATGGCCTCCAGAGATGAGCATAGATTCTAAATCAAAGGGGAGCTGTTCCAAATCTAAACTTGTTATATATTATTGACAATGTTCTTAAACCCGAGAAGTATGCAATAGTGAATGTGAATGCAAATACACAGCAATGGGCTAAGGGATTCACAATCTGCTACTGCTATTCCGTCAAAAGAATCAGAGGTAAACCAACTAGTTTCAGGGACAGCTTGGGTACAGGCGCATGCGCGGATTTACAAAACAAATACTATCTTTTTATTTGGAGGTGTTTGGGTCTGGCAGAAAGTTGGCTACAAGCACTGCAAGAAGCATATGTTTGCTAAACTGCGTATTGGTTGTATCTGGTCAAACTGGTCATTGGTGGTTCTAGGTAGCAGCTACCTTATATAGTCCTTCTCTGAAGCAGGTATTCTTAGTACTATTTTTTGGCATTGTGTAATGCAAATAAACAAAAAGATTGTCATGATACCTGCCTTGCATAGATTTCCCTCCCTTGTTGCACCAGGCCCTATGAGGTGTTCGCATTCCCCTTTGCTGTTTAAGCTTGAGAGAATGCTAAGATGATATGATGGGGTCCAAATCATGCTTGAGTTTGTTAACGAATGGAACCTGGCTGAAAAGTTTATTGACCATATTTTAGCTGTGTAGAGAGCTGCTTTGCACTGCATGTAGAGTCAGACTGATGTGCAAGCCAAGAGATGGTTCAACCTTCATAAACTGAGGATTCATGCTTGAATTCTGTGCTGTGGCAGCTGCCCCATTCAGTAATAGGTTCAATCTGCTAGGATCCTCTGTGGTTGCTACCTGTCATTAAAGCACCACTGGCCAGATCATCAATAAAATTTGGAAGTAAAACCCCAATAGCATAGGTTGTAGGAGCCTTGTATCAATTGCTTGAATAATTTCTCTAGATGTTGTTCCTTGTATACATTGAGCGGCCATCAAAATAGTAGGACTTCAAATAAATGCAGTTTTAGCTTACACCTGAGCAATATAGCCATTATGTCTTCGATAATGCCCTGTAGTTGGTCTAGAGCATTCATTATGCTATATAGCGTGTTGTGTTGATTAATCAATTATCCTTTGAACATAAGGCGTCTATTGAATTAATATTACGAAAAATGCTGTAGCGATCTAGTGAATGTGAATTTTGTAGAAATTTCGTTGCTACGAGTAAAATTACTTATAGCTGCTGGTGTTGGAGGGGGGATGGGTGGTAAGGGCTTCTCATCGAGATTGATATGCTGGAATGCATCTGAGGGTGCGCCGATATTCAAATCAGGTAAAGGATATTCAGATGCTGATGAGCTGTAGATGGTTGAGCCGCCGTCATAGCTAGAACCATGGATGCTACTCATGCCATCATCACTATCAGAATCCAATTTTGTGGTAGCAAAAGACAATGGGGCAACATCATACTCATTTTCAAAGCCATCACGAGTGAGCCTCTGCAACCACCTGTGCTCGTAATCTTTACGAAAGACACGCATATACACTGGCTGGCCAAGAATGATCCAAAGGCAGGCGTGCGACACTAATAGATCCGAGAAGGTAACGTACGCGCGGAGTCCACGTTTCAATGCATAATCTGGGGCACACACCTGTACGACAGTAGTGGCTACGAGAAGGTATAGTGCTAGTACACAGATGATAACACATTCGCGGACCTCGCGGAAGCTAGATTCGATGTTGCGTATCTTGAACATAGCTACAGCAATTGCAATCCATATTATTGCAAGTAGGCCCATGTTCGCATAGCGGAACGCGACACCAAACTTGCAGATCTCGATAGTCTCTATGAAAGCCACAGTCACGCTGTCGTCCAGCCACTGGACAGTGACGCTAAAGGCGATGATAATTATAAACAGAGCCCATATAGGACCATAGTACGCCCAGCCAGTATACGATTTGTGTTTGTTGAACACCCGATCTAGAGCATAGATTCGGATAAACATGAGCGCCGAGTATGTGAAGACTGAAGCGTCGCGGCACCAGATAGACCAGAGCTTACACAACCGCCACTTTCCAGTTAGACGAACATGCCCGTTGGTAGCTAGATCACCAAAGTACCACAGCACACATGCACAGCACATGAGTGTCGTCAAGCGAAGGTTTTTTGCGCGAATGGGCCGGTATGTCTGGTTCAGCCAGGCAAAAATGATCAGCAAAACAGTTAGAATGTTTAGAACGGCACCAACTGCGATAACAACATAGTCCGAAGGACCAACAAGCTCAAGCTGATAGCCTAGTAGCGTTGCGATCTCAACTTTATCAGTGTCTGAAACTGCTCGGGAAGCTAGTAAATTGGTATGTGGCGGATGCATGGAAATATGCAAAAGCGAAAAATGCAAATGATGAGAGTTGGGGAGATGCTAATGCAGACTCACTTTTCGGCCAAACATCGGCAGCTTTATGTCAATCGTGAAACGGGGACCTGAAGATTTTAACAGGTGAAAAGCGCTATAAATAGACTGGATTGTCTAAATCAACAAAGGAGTTCGCTGCTTTTCTATGAACATTCATTATTAAAGTCCAAAACGCTTTGCAGGTAGTCTTGGCACAAGGAAATAATTTTAGTAATAGGCTTGGCATCTGGGAACCTTCCATGACAGGGCGTAGCCATGCGAGCTATCGATAGCTAGAAAAATTAGCAATCTCTGAATTCGAGTCAAGCGTGATGTGATAGTCGGTGGCATAGGTTCGGTCGTTACTGCTAAGACTTGTGAGCTGGTGGCCACTCCCCATCTTTGCGAAATCCGACGTGTTGGCGCTGCGATTCATTTCGATCTGGTATTCGCGCTGGAGACCATCGCGGGCAAGCTTGGCAAGCCATTCATGCTCGTATTTCTCGCGGTAGAAAATACGCTTGAAAACTGGATAGACCAAAAAGACCCAAACACTAATGTTGCCGCATACAACATCAACATAGGTTGTAATAGTACGAAGGGTTCTGTTTAGTGGATATGTTGGGAATATTCCGTGAACCAACGAGGTCTCCAGCAAGGTAGTAAAGGCAATAAAGAAGACGACCAATGCTTCTCTAAATTCGTTAAACGCAGTCTGGATATGGCGAATCTTGATGTAGTAAAAGAGCGATGCAAACCACACCAGCCAGAGCAGCGCCAAGCTCCCCCACTTGAACCCTTCCACATAGTGGCAAATCTCCAGTTTCGGGAGGTACGAGACAGTGAGCTCATCACTAATTAGCTGGACCGTTAGACAAAAGATCAGTAGTGCAGCGGCAAGGATGACGATTGGCATATAGTATGCCCAGCCAGTAAAGCTCTTGCGCTGGATGAAGATGCGGTTGAGCGCGTGGGCACGCAGCAGTACAATGGACGAGTACAGATAGCCGCCCAGGTCACGGAACCAGATGACCCACAGTTTGCACTTGCTCCATACACCGACGTTGTAGACGAGACCGTTGGTTGCAATATCGCCTAGAAACCACACAATACACGCAATATACATCACAGTGGTCAGAGGCATATTTTTGGCGCGGATTGGTCTGTAGTTTCGGTGAATGAGGGCGTAGAGTACCAGCAGCCCAGTCACGCCGTAGAGCGAGGCAGAAACTGCAATGGTCACAGTGTCCGTCACTCCAACTGGCTCAAGCGTCTTCCCGAGGTCAGCAATACCCTATAATAAACAGTAGCGGATAAGTGAAAAACGAGTGCTCCTTGAATCAGAAATCGGGATATACGCTTAGTCTTATCAGTAGAGCTTGCTACCTTTATTCGATCCGCTTCCGATAGTTTCGGGGCCCGCTTGGATAGTGCTAGGGCGGTGGACATAGAAAATTAATACAGGTATGGTGTGTACAATAGCTAATGATGAGGAGATAGTTTACAAAAATGTCGTTTGAGTAAGTAACAGCAAAACGAGATAAAGGAAGGGAGTGAAAAAGATAGAAAGTGGATGGGAAGCCACTCAAGTATATGATGCATGACTGCTGTGGGCTTGGGCGGCTCGTACGAAGGGGGTGGCAATAGCTTTGCCAATGTCCAAAAATGCAAACATGCTGGCCAATGATTAACACCCTTACGAGAAAGGGAACCATAGTCCATGCAATATGCAAGCGGTTAATTAGTTTCAACGTGAAGATGCATAACAGAGGAGTGGAAAGCCGGTTTTGTACACGGTGTTTTGGCCTGAACCGGAAGCGCCGAACTGTTCTGTTGGGGGAGACATAGGCCACACTTGGCTCATTTTCCAAAATACCGAAGTAAACTATCCTGAGGTGTTCTATTCGGGCGGACAAACGCCCAATAAAGTGTCCTCAGGCGAAAAAAAGCCGTAGGTGTGCATTTTTCTGCATGTCGCCAAGATCAGTGCAAGGTGTGTACTGATAGCTAACGCAGGGATGATAGTGGAGCTTTAGTAATTAAGTATGGAGCAACTGTGAGAAATGTGGGGACAGATCATTAATGGGGATAGCCGAATGATTTAATGGACGATCATTACCTGAATGGTTCTCGCTGAGGAGCAGCAGCACAGAATGCAGTATTAGGGATGCCGACTAACCGAGGCAGGCCGCATGGATTGGGGGCATTGATAATGCCTAGATGATATAAAATAGAATCGAGAAATCTGTCAAAGTGAAAGCTATACCTGAATGGAATTGGTGAGGGGTGGAGAGGAGCAAAAAAAACCAGACGATGGAGCACAGTATCCATAGTATTTTATACATCTCAATTTACCAAAAGTTCAGCAAATGGGATGCCTTCTTGGCTCAGTTGGCAGAGCGTCTGCCTAGTAAGCAGAAGGTCGCCAGTTCGATTCTGGCAGAAGGCAGTGTCTCTTTTTGCCATCCCTAGTCTCGATGTGGCGAGAGTCCAGCGCAGCTGTTTTTTGCATAGCCAGCGTTTATTTCCACAAAAAGAAGCCCTACAACGAAATGAGCTGGTGCAAAAGAATGGGGCTCTGCCGGGGATTGAACCCGGGACCTCTCGCACCCTAAGCGAGAATCATACCGCTAGACCACAGAACCAATACTCGTTTTTCACTGAATTTTGAGAAAATATTTTCATACAGGAATATGCGGTTACACATTGTATTACTGCCAGCGCTTGCTTGGCGTTGAAGTCTTACCTATATAGCTAAGCATTTGATTCCAGCGATGCTTGATTCATGTGATGGGTGTTTGGAATTCGTATGCTGCTTGCATTAGGGAATGTGTCAATAGGTAATCTCATTTTGCCATGAGAAGCAGTCTGTGTTGAGTCCTATTTTTGTTATCATCTATCCCATGAATAGTCTACCTGGTATTGCTGCTCTGTGTGGCAAGACATGGTGCCTACGTAGTGCACACTAGTGCTAGCTTCGTATGGGAGTATCGCAGGAGAGCGCCATAACCCACTTGATCCCCCTAAGCAAATGGTGCACGTTTTCCTGGGAATGTGGCAGGGGCTGGGTCCATGCTCAGTGAGTGTCCAGCAACCGAAGAAAGGTGTACTTCAACAAGGCAAATGCATTGCACCTGGACTGCCGCGGAGTGGGCGCCATGGTTGTCCAATAAGCTGGAAAGCAGCAGTACGCCTAACAACTCTGCCTTCGCACTCTTCTCTTCATTCTGCCTCTACTTCTTAAAGTATCTTCCTCGCCATTATTAGGAAGAGCAAAAGCACGTATAGCTGCCCATATACCGCTGGGTGTGCTGTGTACTATCATATCTCAGCCAAATGTGCCGCATCCCTATAACGTGACCAGCCCGGATTCTGAATCCAGTTTGGTGCACAACTAATGACTGATAGCTGAATAAAATGGCGATGTCGGTTTATTTCTCAGTAGGTAGTTGGTATCAAAACCGGTCCTGCTGGTGCCTCTGCCTAAATTTTCATATTTTCATATTTCTCTCTCCACTAGGTAGGAGCTCTAGCTCATTATTTATTTCCAAGTTTCAGGATAAAGTCGTATTCGCCAGCCTTTACTGGTTGAACCGACAACCTTCCGCGCTTGATTAGAACCATATCCTTTAACTCCTGGTACCCTTTCAGGGCCGAAAGTGGAATAATGTTACTGAATTTCGACTCAAACTTGACATCAACCTATATATAGCTCATTAGCGATTAATGCTGATGAGAATCTACAATGTCTCTAAAGTATACCTACCATAAACCACTTGGGTACATCAGCCTTGGATTTTGGGTCGTAATAGGGGTGCTCTGGGTCGAACGCTGTGTAGTCCGGGTATGCCTCTCTAACCACAGTAGCGGTTCCCGCAATACCAGGTGTCTTGCAGTTTGAATGATAAAAGAGCACCTACTTTTAGATGGTTAGTATGGTTGGCATATGCACAGGTCTGTGCCGCGCGTCTATAGCCTACCTTGTCTCCGATCTTCATTTTGTCGCGCATGATGTTTCGCGCCTCGTAGTTTCTCTAACGATGTTCTCAGTGGGCTAGTAATGTCAAACGCTCCAGTAAAATGGACAAGAACTGGCCAGCTACATACCACTCCATCCCAGCACGACGTCGAATCCTTCATCTCATAAAGATCGTCAATGCTAAATTTCACGTCCTTTCCTTTGACGATGCGCGACTCGGGCTCAGCTTTCATCAGCCAGTATCCGTAGATCTAGTAGCGGCATAGGGTGAAGTTATCACATGCAACCATGCACAATGCTTAAAATTGCAGTAGCTGTAACCTACCTTCGCATCGTTGGATAGAGCAGTAGTGGTGTGCGACTCTCCACTTTTGCACGAGCGAGTAGCCTTCTTTGC
Source organism: Linderina pennispora (assembly GCF_002104995.1). Classification (NCBI taxonomy): domain Eukaryota; kingdom Fungi; phylum Kickxellomycota; class Kickxellomycetes; order Kickxellales; family Kickxellaceae; genus Linderina; species Linderina pennispora. The sequence continues at coordinate 33,863 of NW_024468270.1, read as the reverse complement.
GAACTCGTTGACTCTCGCAGATCTCCGCACAGGTGGCATTCTCAATAGGAAGTTGACCAACAAAACAAAAAGGCATATGTAGCCATCAGAAGCTTTGCTGGTATGAGCGGGGAGGTGCGGACCGGAGCAGTAATTTTTTTAAATAGTTTTGTCTCTATGGGACTGAAAGTGAGTGCAATTCTTTGAAGCATGTTATTCTCGGCTGATTATGATACTAGCATGGGCAAATGCGAACGCAAATAAAGAATTGATGTTACCTCAATGCCAAGGCAGTTATGCCGCCAGGGTATCATGTGGGGGGGGTCTGCTTTTCACGGACCAATGTCGACCTTTTAGCCGTGCATGCAACGTTGGGATATATTCCTAACAAGTTGGGGGTGTGTTATATGGCATATTGAAAAATTGGCCGACGCATAAACGTAGTAGGAACGTTTTTCAAAGAATGGGCATCAGAGTTAGAAGCTATGCGTGTAGACGCCTTAATCAATACGCATAGGGCATTCTTGAAAGGTCATGTATAAAATACGTAGCGCATTCCGGACGGGCTTGGTGTCATATTCATTATTGATTGCTCACTCTTTTTTGCCCTTTCGTACCTCACTCCCTTGCTTTCTAAATCCCTTCATCCATTTCGCCTTCCATTTGTGATCATGCTCGGTTTTAGCAAGATTCTCTCTCTCTCGTTGATTGCGATCCCTCTTTGTGTGGCAGCGCCTGCGCAGGTCGACAAGCGTGCGCTACTCCCTGCCCTTCTCGGAAATGTGAACCTCGACGCGGCTGCCTGCCCGGATGTCGCATTGAACGGTCCTGGAGCCAGTGGAAGTGGCTGTGGTGCTCAGCGCGTTGTCAGCAGCACCGCGGCACCTGTTCTTCCTGAGCCAGTCAACCCCGCACCTACATCTAGCGCTCCAGACTACAATGGTGGTACGGCGCCCTCCAACCCAACACCAGCGCCTTCCAATCCGGCGATTCCTCAGCCTGTTAACCCGGTTCCTGTTAACCCGGCTCCTGTCAGCCCAGCTCCTGTCAGCCCGGCTCCTGTTAACCCGGCTCCTGTTAACCCGGCTCCTGTCAGCCCGGCTCCTGTCAGCCCAGCTCCTGTCAGCCCAGCTCCTGTCAGCCCAGCTCCTGTCAGCCCAGCCCCTACCAAACCTGCACCCGTATATCCAGCACCCACCAATCCAGCACCCACCAATCCAGCACCCACCAATCCAGCACCCACCAATCCAGCACCTGCTAACCCGTCTCCTGCCAATCCAGCCCCTGTTAGCCCAGCTCCCACTAACCCAGCTCCCACTAACCCAGCTGGTCCAACTGCCACCCCTTCTAACCCTGCACCGGCTCCATCGCCTCCGTGCACCAGCTAAATATCAGCTTTCATTTTTACCATCCATCGATCGAAAATGAAAATAAAATGTCGCTTTCTATTGCAAATCTACACTACGCACATTGTATCCAATACCGCATGGGCATCCTTAACTAGTTCGTTGAAGGTGTCGGTGGTAGTCTTGTCACCCTCACCCCTCAGGGTTTTGGCACTGAATGCAGTCGTATGCTTAATGGCGCGGAGGCGCATAACGACCGAGTCGATGTTTTCCACAGGCAGGTCCAGCCGCTTGCAAATGTCACGGCGTGCAAGCAGTTTTCCTAAAAGACTGCCGATGATCCTGCCTTTCTCGATAGAGAGCTCAAAGCCCTTATCGAACCCTTCTTGCATGTGGTCAGTTTTGCTGGCATCGATTCCATATTTGTAACCGGCGTTACCGAATGCCAATTGCAACTTTCCCAGAGACTGGGCTGCTACCACACGCTCGCTTTCAAAGTCATCCTGGTCCAGATCCCAGACGTCGTCAACGGCGTTGTTGTTCATTGCAATGAGTATCGGCAGTATGAAAATACGAAAGGGGGAGGGATCCCAGAGCCTAGGGGATTCGCTTGGGGAAAGAGGGGGCATGGCTGGGATTCAACTCTATGTATTTTGGGCACGGGTGCGGAAAAGTAAATCGATGCAGTCCCATATCCAAATAGGGGCAATATGGTATCGCCCGAGCAGTACCAAAACGTGAGCACTCTGTATTGGTGGTAGAAAGAGCCAATCGCCATATCTTTGCATCGGGTCTGGACGGTTTTGTGCAGTAGCGCCTGGTTTCAGGAAAGACACAAATGCAATAATTTTTACCACGTTTTGATGCAGCAAGCAGACCCACAAACCGAGATGTGGTTGGGTACCAGGCATGCCCCTTTATGTCCTTTCAAAGCAGCGAAAACCGGCTTGCGTTTTTGGGCGCACATGAAAAATCAAGTGTTCTCAGCTTGAAAAGTGCGTTGGCAATCACTCGCTTGTGATAGGACTGCGATTTGGGAGACAAACCGGGACGGATATTGGCCATGCGTTCTCGGTGGGAAAAGTATGCATGCATATATGCATGGCTGGCGGTGGCAATCCCTACAATGAAGCTGGGTTGGTTTGGAAAGACATCCAGGCCGTTTTATTCCCACCGTCCAAACCACCCTGATTTGCGCGATATCGAAATGGCCCCGGGAATATGCGGCATGCCACGCAGTCAATAATTGGCCGAGCGTCGTACAGTGGTTCGCGACAGAAGCACACGGTTTGGATAAGATATTTGGAAATGAAAGCTGTGCTAAGTCGTAGGTATGTTGGGCGACTAGAGGTACTTGAGGTGATGTTACTCTGTTTGGTGCTCGATCTGCGGGCAAGAAAGTCCATAAAGATTGCCGGGTGGCACTAGAGGCATACTGCAGACGTAGCAGAGCGTATCCGCGATAGCACAGATGTGCTTACAGGCCATAGGGCGCTTTGAGCAGGTAGGTCCAGTGGGTGATGCGCAAGCCAAGAATAGCATTCCCGCATCACCAAACCATTCGCTTGTTCTCTACCCAACAAGCTATTTCTTTCTGTTTTCAGATCGGTAGTTGGCGGCGCTGAGGATGGCCAGGATTGCTCGTTAAGATGTGCAGCCTGCAATCGGATATGGAGCCTGCGTACAGCAAACAAATTGCATGTCCAGCGCAAAAAAAACAGACGATAGGGCGGGAAAAAAGAGCATCGCTAAAATACTCTGTCCGGTTTAAAACTTGCCCAGAGAACGCTGACAGGCTGTATGGATGGTCATTTGCTCGAGCGGTTTGGCAGCCCTTGATGTGGTAAAATGCATGTCGGATTTGAATTCTCGTGAGGGAAAGGGGAAGACTGCTCGGAGGCAGTTTTTTCTATGCATCCTTTTTTGTGAGGGTGCTTTTTTCTGCTCTGCCAAAGCCCACATGCTATTTCGAGTATAAGAAACTTGTAAGGGCTGACCCCTGCGGAATAAAAATGCATGTTGGCTCCACCCTTCCTCTTCCTTCCGCTTTTTGCATGTGCTATTTCCAAAAGAGACCTTTCATTTCCTGTACCGGCCTGTTTCATATTGTAATATAGATTTTATCTGCTATACCATGAGCGGCAGAGATAGTCCCTGGTGACCTATCACCATGATGAGAGCAGCGACATGTTTGCAAACTACCTGGAGCATACTGTCGAGCGCTCGGAAGTCAGTGGATTCGCCATGCCGCTCGACGATGAGAAAGCCACGCTCAGCCCATGGCGTCGCAACTCACTCAGCGATGGGCGCGTTGTATCAGCAGCTCCAAGCGAGGACTCGCCCTACAGTATGGTGCGGTCTGCAGTTGCTCCACGAGACACCCATGTTCCCTCACTGACGTTCAGATCTGTGGTGCTTGGCTTGTTCTTTTCAGTTGCCCTAGGGTTCGCCAACCAGCTACTGTGGTTCAAGGCCACGCCTATCACTATCGGCGGGTTCTTTGTGCAGATTGTGTCGTTTCCGATGGGATACCTGATGTCGCGGATACTGCCGACACGGAAGTTTAATACCTTTGGGTATACATGGACGTTCAACCCTGGCCCGTTCAGCATCAAGGAGCACGCAATTATATCAATTTTTGCTGCATCGGCGGCTACCAGCGCGTATTCTATCGATATCCTCGTGGTCGAGACCATTTACTACAATCGGCCGATGGGGTTTTTACCAGCCATACTGATTACCCTCTCGTCGCTGATGCTGGGCTACAGCTATGCTGGTCTGATGCGCGAGCTGCTGGTGTACCCGGCGGCTATGATTTGGCCGTCATCATTGGTCAGCGTGACGCTATTCCGGACATTCCACGAGAAGACATCGTACCTGCACCACGTTTCGCGCCTAAGGTTCTTCTGGATTGCGTTCGGGTGTATGTTTGTGTACAACATCCTGCCCGGGTTTGTCATGCCAGTGCTGACGTTTGTGCCGGCTCTGTGTCTGGCTGCGCCCAACAATGTGATCGCCCAGCAGGTCGGCGACGCGTTCCACGGGCTGGGCGTGCTCAACTTCACCTTTGACTGGTCGGTGATATCGTCGGCCTACTTTTCTTCGCCAATCGCCATTCCGTGGTACATGGCATGCAATATGTTTGCAGCCTTTGTCCTGACCATGTGGGTTATTACGCCCGCAGCATACTACAGTGATGTCTGGGGATCCGGCAATTTGCCAATCTATTCAAACAGTATTTTCTTGGCCAATGGTTCCTACTACGACACGTCTCGGGTCATGGATGCCAAAGGCCATTTGGACCCCCAGAAGTACGCAGAGTACGGCCCAATTCGCATGCCGTTCCAATTCGCATACGTTTACGGTCTGTCGTTTGCCGGCATCGTTACCCTGGTTGTCTACACAGCGCTCAACCATGGGCGGGATATCTACAACCGCCTTCGCCACTTGAATGTGGGCGACGACGATGTGCATGCGCGGCTGATGCGAAAGTATCTAGAGGTTCCCCGGTGGTGGTATGCAGTCACGTTGGTCTCAATGCTTGCATTGGGTATCACGGCGTGCGAGGTATACGGCCTGCTTCCATGGTACTACATGCTGCTTGCAATCACAATTTCCTTCATCTTTCTGGTGCCAGTGGGTATCGTCCAGGCTCTGAGCAACCAGCAGCCAGGGCTCAACGTGATCACCGAATTTTTGATCGGGTACCTGCGGGCTGGTGACCCTGTCGCCAACATAACGTTCAAGCTATACGGCTATATCACGATGACTCAGACACTGATGCTCGTCAGCGACCAGAAGCTGGGCCACTATATGAAGATTCCACCTCGACACGTATTCATCGCGCAGGTACTGGCACAACGACCTGTGGCTTTGTGCAGTGCGGCGTCGCAATCTGGATCCTGCGTGCGATCGAGGGCATTTGCACGACCAACGAGGTATGGAGCTGTGCCAGTGCCCGCACATTCTACTCTGCATCGGTCATCTGGGGGCTGGTTGGTCCGCAGCGGCTATTCCAGAACGGCTCTCCGTACTCGCCTCTCTTCTACATGTTCCTGGTTGGTGCAATGCTGCCTGTACCGGTGTGGTATCTGCAGCAGCGCTATCCAAACAGCCTGTGGAGATACGTCCATCTGCCCGTGTTTTTCACGGTGCTAGGAAACATGCCGCCGGCACCATCGGCATCCATGACCAGCTGGTTCTTTGTCTGCTTTGTGTTCCAGTACTTGATCCACAGGTACCGCTATGGCTTCTGGCAACGGTACGCGTTTTCCTTGTCAGCAGCCTTGGACTCGGGCGTTGCGCTGTCGACAATTCTGATATACTTTGTCTTGATATTGCCCAATGTCCATATGCCCGACTACTGGGGCACAAAGACGCGCCTGTGCCCCTTGGCCGCTAACGGCGGCGGGTACAAGAACTACCAGGATTTCCAGCCTCGTACGTGATAAATAAATCCAGTAATCGCCATTTGCCTTTGCTCGTTTTTTCTGGTTGGCTGGTGTTGGCGCTTCTGGCAGGGGGCGGCTGCAGCATTGGGGAGGGTGAAAATTTTCTACTTTTTCGCAGGCAGATTCACACTTTTCCCCTTTCTCTAATTTTCCCCTCAGCTTCCAATTTCTTTTTCTTTTTTACAAGATGGCTGCCGCGGATTCGAAGAACCAAGCCAAGCCCATGACGGCTCTGCTCAATGAAAACAACGACCTGGGAGCTTTCGACATTAGTGCGATTCCGGCACATTTGGCGTCGGTGTTGGACATTGAGGCGACAAAGGAGGTGACATCGGTCAAGGTGGACCCGCTGGCGGTGCTCAAGATTGTGAAGCACTCGCGCGAGGCGTTCCCGACGTCGGTCAATGGGCAGCTGCTTGGTCTGGAGATTGACGGGGTGCTGGAGGTGACCAACGCGTTCCCGGTGCCGACACAGCCGGGGTCAGAGGAGGACATGACGAACTACCAGATTGAGATGATCCAGTGCCTGCGCGAGGTGAATGTGGACAGCAGCTCTGTGGGATGGTATCAGTCGACGCGGCTGGGGGATTTCATGCAGCAGCCGCTGCTGGACGTGCAGGCGAGCTACCAGGCGTCGCCGAGCAGCTCGTCAATTGTGCTGATCCACGACACGGCCAAGTCGGAGCAGGCGGGCAACCTGTCGCTGCGGGCGTTCCGGCTGTCGCAGAAGTACCTGGACCTGGCGGCGTCGGGCAAGTTCACGACGGAGGAGCTGGCGACCAAGGGTCTGACGTATGGCAACATTCTGGAGGAGCTGCCGATTGAGATTGAGTCGTCAAACCTGGCCAGCGCGCTGCTTGCGGAGCTGCAGTGGCCGGGAGGCAGCGTGCAGCAGGAGCTGCTTGACAGCCTGCAGCGGCCGTCGTCGTTCAACGCGCGTCTGCGCGCGCGCAAGCTGGCGGACCGGTCGGCAATTGCGGACGATGCGGAGAGCGACTCGCTGAGCTCGCTGTCAAGCCTGCTGCCGTCGCGACCGGCGCACCTGGCGCGGCCGTTCTGCACCAATGCGCTGGATCTGACACCGTCGGGGGTTACGCGCCACCTGGAGACCATCGGCGAGCTCATCGACGAGCACATCCACGATGCCAACCAGTGGATGTACTGGCAGCGCGGCGCCGCCAAGGAGAAGTACCGCCGCCAGCAGTATGTGCAGCGCCGGAAGAACGCCAACGCCGCCCGCATCGCCCGCGGCGAGAAGCCTGAGCCTGAGGAGACCGACAAGGAGCTGGACAAGATGTTCCGCACCCTGCCCGAGCCCTCGCGCCTCGACGCACTGCTCAACACCGCCAACCTCAACCTGCTGACCAAGGGCATCACCCAGAGCCGCGGCCCGGCCCTGACCAAGCTGTACATGGCGCAGGGGCTCCACGAGTCGGCCTAAGAATTTCCTTATAACAAAAAATACATACCGCATACATACGGCCCAATATCACCCAGCCCTTGGCACACAGTGGGCATTGCATGTTGCATGATACGTCAGGTCGGTAAAGAGAGCCCATGGAGTGGCCCCCTCATGATTTTTTGCACGAGGGAAGACTTCAAAGCAAAGAGCAAATTACTACTGAAAGAGTTTACTCCTCCTTGACAATGTTTGCCCCTGGCCGAGACGTAGATACCGTCAAGGAACTTACGGATATCCTTGTTGCGGACGCGGGTGGCCTGCTGGATGGAGGCGGCCGACTGCGAGACGTTGTCAATATCGTTACCGGTGAGGACGATCTCGTCCTTGACGTTGATGGACTGAACGACCTCGACGCCCTCGAGCATGGGGACCTTGCGCACGTGCTTCTCGCCCAGGAAGTTACGGATCTCGATCAGGTTCTCCTTCTTCTCGATGTTAACGCTGATGGGGAAATGGGCATAGACAAAGCGCATCTTGTACTCGAAGCCCTTGGTGACGCCGATGATCAGGTTGTTGATGATCGAGCAGACCGGTGCGGATGCAGGCAATGTGCTTGCGGCCGCCCTGCCAGACAATGACGCGGATGGTGTCGCGGGTCGGGCGCTGCACGTCCATGTTGATGTGGCGCAGGTCACGCTGCAGAGTGCCGCGGGGACCGGTAACGCGGACCTGGCGGGCCTTGACCTCGACAGTAACGCCCTCGGGAACGTTGATAACGTCGTCCTTGAAAATGTGCTTCATCGTGTTCTAAAAGGTGGGTGGGAGAGGGCGCGGTTGAGGCTATTAGTGCACGGCACTGCTTCGTTACTCATTTCGAATGGACAGCATTCCCCCAGCGCTAATTTCGCATTTCCGGAAATTTCCTCCATTTCCAGGGCGTATCGACAATTTTGGGCACATCCATCTCATCCATCCATCCACGCCCGGGAATGGTCCTGCGCTCGTCAACTTTGGCCCGCCGCAAGCTGAATCGATTCATGTCCCCTTACCGATTTAAAATAAAACGACCTGAAGATGGTGTCTGGAAAGGAAGAACTAGCACCATTTCCTGCCAGAGCCAGCGCTAACTAATTCGCGGGCTAAGGCAGGCCACTTGGCCACACAAAAATTCGAAATCGGTCTTGATCTGATTGGCACCAGGAATCACCAGGCAAATATAATCGGGGGATCTGCCTGCCAGCGCCTTTGCTTTTTTCCTGTTATCTTCCAGCCCGCTTTATGCGTGCGCTCTCGCTGTATACAGGCGTGTGCTCTCGCTCCAATTCGAGAATTTAAACTCGTAGTTGTTCAATTTGTACTATTTAACAGCCTACACTTTTCGCTTTCTATACGTCCAATTTATTCCCATTAACAATATCCATTTTGGCCCAATGACGTTCCAGAGATTGGCTGCTCTTTCGACCCGTGCGCGCATTGCACCCAGGCTTGTTCGCGGCGGACATGGCGCACAGCACTTTAACGAGCCCGGAGGCTACCTGTTTGGTGTCAAGGTAAGGACAGGGAGCACTCGCGCCTGCATATTTTAGCCGGGCCACTACTGACTGGTCGCGTCACGGTAATTTTCGATATATGTAGCCCGGACAAAAGTACGAGAAGGAAGGCTGGGAGACGATCTGGGTCGGGCGGGTTTCGGGTTTGCGTTTGCTCTGGCGGCCGTCGGTCTTTACTACAAGCCGGACACCAGGTAAGGGGACCGCTTTAGATGACCTCATTGCCCTTGTCCGACGACAAGCACGGGCACAGTGAGGGGGCGACAGGAGACAGTTCTGCCTGCCAACACTGCCGCTGATTGCGCACCAAAGGGCACTGATGCTAACATTATTCTATGTGTGGCATTTTTTTAGGGTTCGTACCTGGGCCAGGCAGGAGGCCGAGAGGCAGATGCGTGAAGAGGGTGACGTGTTGGAATACAAGCACACCGAGTACAGGGCTTAGACTTAGTGCTTCTTCATCCCTGGCTTTTCGATAAAATTAAAAATATCGTATTCGCGCCCTGCAGGGGTGGGTACGCCGGACAGGCACGGATGGATGGTGGTGTGGCTGGAATAAGCAGCTTTAGGAAATTTAAAGTCACCAGTTTTCCCTGCTGCGTCCTGATGGGACGGGCTCCCAACAAAGACCGGCCTGGGCACCGCTGGTCTCACTGTATTGAAGCTCAGTCATTTGAGGAGCAATGGCCGTCCACTCGGGAGAGGAGCCAGTGGTCCGACAGTTGCGTGGCCTGAAGCGTGTGCGGCAATGGGGGAAGCAGATTAGCTAACAAAGTGCTATTGGGGACGAGTCTTACCATCATCAACCGGTCCCCCCGGCTGCCCCTAGAAGGTTCGAGGCAGCGTTATTTTAACATAGCGGCAGGTGTGTCAGCTGGCGCCGCTGCTGTTGGCTAGATAATTCCCGATGGCCAAGCCGGGAAGAACCTCTCTTGGAATACCATGAGGCATCAGCACCCGATCGAAGGGGGCGCTGGGTATCTCGGAGCATGCGGGGTGCTGCATGTTTTTGCGCATGGGCGGGGCCAGGCCCAATTTTGGGGCAGAATTCGGGATTAGACCACTAGCCCAAGCAAGCGTCAAAGTGGGATGCTTTCTGGTCAGTCAATGAGCAAGTCCCAATAGCCGCTTGCTGCTGGTGCTGCTGCGAGGGGGCGATATCCTCTCCATTCCCCATCCCGTCCACCGGGGTGGGCTAAAGTGGAAATAGGGGCACACCACTGATCACACCAGCTGCCGGCCCCCAGTCGAAAAAGAACCCGGCTGCATGTTACACTCGTTGCATTATTGTTGCAGGATAAAAGCGAGTTTTTTGTTTTTGGTTGCTCTTGGCTCCGTCTGACTCGGCGCTAAAGGAGCTGAGCGGATTTGTATATATAGTGGGTCCCGGTTGCCAAACTACCCACTGCTTACCAAACACAGCTACAAGCTACATTATTCGTACAGAAACACACTTTTCCTACACTTTTGTTATATTTCCTCTCTCCGCTCTGATAGCCATATTTCTCTCTCTCGCTTCCCACTAAATAATATCATCACCATGGATACTGCTGTCTCAAGTGGCCGTACTACCCCCGACCAGGGCGAGCCCAAGGGAGCTCCGGCTCCTGTCGTCAACTACGCCGGTTACCCGTATCCCCAGGACATGGGAGCACCGCGCGAGATCCAGATTGTCGCACCACCCCCGCAGTTCCGCCGCTTCGGTAACGCAGCAGCGCTGGGACTGATCACCTTCGGCATGTGCACTGTGCAGCAGTCGATGATGGACGCCGGTATGTCTGTGGGCTATGGGCATGGCACGCGCTCGCTGGCCGGCCAGTGCATCGCGGTGGCCGGTCTGGCGCAGTTCGCGGCCGGTCTATGGCAGATCGCCAACGGCGACACGTTCGAGGGCGCTGCTTTCACGTCCTTTGGCGCCTCGTGGCTGGCCAAGGGTCTGGCAATGGTACCCGGCATCGGCGTCATCGACTTCCAGGCCAACGAGGACCCTGAGATCAAGCGTAAGCAGAACGGCATCCAGTCGCTCGCCTGGAGCATCTGGGTATTCATCCTGCTGGCCGGTAACGTCAAGTCGCACATTGCGAACATCCTCATGTTTGTCCTGCTGAACCTCGAGATCGACCTCGACACCGCTGGCATCTGGCTGGGCAAGGAGTCTGTCATCAAGGCTGGTGCCTGGATGGGTTTCTTCTGCGGTCTCATGGCCATGTACAACTCGGCTGCCATCCTTCTGAACGAGGAGAACTTTTGGTTCAACCTCCCGGTCGGCAACTGGTACCACCCGCCCCAGCGGACCACCGACGAGGAGGAGGGCTACGGGGCTTAAGCAGCTGGCAACCGTGCCCGTCACCTCTGTCTCTTGTGAATATATACCTGTCTCTTGCAAAGAGAAAATCCTTTAAATATATTTATTACCAACATGTACGCACCGTATGTGTACGCTTGGGTAGCAGACAGCGAATTGGTCATGGCGGTGTCAGAGGGATAGGTTTCCTCAGGCGTTTGGAGGATGCTGTGCCTCTGGGTGGGGCTTGTTTTCCGCAGACGCAGGGCGCAGAAGGGGACAAGTGCCCACCAATGCCCAGGTTTTGCACGCCGTTAAATGAAACGAGGAATTGCGAAAAAAAAAAAAAACGACTGACCCAAGAAAAGCTGTTTATTTGGTTGATCCTTCTTTGCAAAAGAGAAAACTACGAAACAGCCAGACAAGTCAGCAAGCGCACAAGAAGAGGGGGCGCACTTAGTCGGCCTTGAGGATGTCCAGGAACTTCTTGGAAGCGGACTTCTTGTAGGCAGCCTTGGTGGTCTTCTTGTTCTTGCCGAGGATCTCGGCACGGCGCAGAACCTGGGCGTACGGGTTCAGACGGACCAGAACCTGCGAGTTGCGCAGGGGGTTCTTCTTCTGAGTGTACGGGCGCTTGGTGAAGCGCGACTGGGCCGGGCGGACAACAGCCTGGATCTCGTCGGAGGCGATGAGGCCAGCGACATCCGGGTTGGAGATGACGGCGGTGGGAAGGGTGTAGCCCTTCTTCTGCTCGGAGACCTCAGTCTCGGTACCGAAGACCTTGTCCAGAGCCTCGAAGGCGGGCTGGGTCCAGATCACGAAGCGGCCAAGGTGACCTCCGGGGGCCAGCTGGAGCAGGTTGAGGCGGGTGACGTCAATCAGCTCAACACCAGGCAGGTTGCGGAAGGCGTGGGTGATACCGTTGTCCTCGGCGTAGACGACCAGGGGACCGCGGCGCTGGCGGTGGCGGCGGTTGCGCAGCTTGCCACGGCCGGCACGGATCGAGCGGGTGTTGCTGACCTTGGCGACGTCGGCGTAGGCCTTGAGGGCCTTGAGCACGTCAGTGGCCTCCTTGGTCTTCTTGATCGACTCAACCTCGGCCGAGACGACAAGAGGAACCTCCTCGATGGCCTGCACGCGGTGACCGCGGCCGACAACGAGGGCGGTGACGCCCGAGGCAGCAACAGCGGACACAGTAGCGTAACGCTTCTGGTTCACGTTGGTGCGGACGTGCCACTTGCGCCAGACCTTGTTGGGGGCGAACATGCGACCACCACGAGTCATGTTACCGAACGCGGCCTGTCCAGCGCGGTGCGTACCACCACCCGAGACACGGGAATACGCGCAACAGCGCGACCGGTACCCCACGACTCGGCCGAGGTCTCCTCACCAGCCTGCTGCTTGGCAGCGTACGGCTGACGGTGGTTCTTGGCCATGTTCTTGTGAACAAACTGGACAAGATCCGGGCGGATCGGGGCCTTGAAGACCGCGGGGAGGGGGACGGTAGCGTCGAGCTTGGAGCCGTTCAGGCCAAACACAGAAACAACGGGGCGGGCAGCCTATATGTTGGAGTTCGGGGCAGATGGGAATTCGAATTTCCGCCATTTTAATACCGTGCAGCTCGCATCAATCCATCATCCGATTCTGTTGTCGGTGCGCATCTCTGCGTCCATCCGTCGCGTGCCGAATCCATCGCGCCGACACCTACCATTTTTATTTTCGTTGAATTCGGAAAAGTTCAAGGGGAAAAGGATGTGACAAAATTCAAGCGCGCTTGTTGGCACTATCTTGCACCAACTGCTCAATAAAAAAATAACACACCTGAAGCGAAAAACGCACTGATCACCATCCCGATCACCATAATCAAGGATGTCAGATCACTGGCTCTGGCCTAGGCGAAAAAAAAGGCTGAAAACGCGTCGACATGCTTGTGTTGTGATGCCCTTGAAGGCAATTTCAAGTTCTCCCTCCCTCACACAATTGACGTCTCCAATATTCTGCCTGTCCAAACGAAATCATGAGCTTCATTTGCGCAATCTCGGGAGAGGCGCCAGCAACGCCGGTTATCTCTGCAAAGACCGGGCGCGTCTACGAGCAACGGCTGCTGCAAAAGTACCTGGACGAGGAAGGCCGGGAGCCAGGAACCGAGCACTCGCTATCCGAGGACGAAATCATTTCTGTGCATGCGGACCCACCAGCAGTGAAGCCACGGCCGCCCACACTGACATCGATTCCTGCGCTTCTGTCGACCTTCCAGAACGAGTGGGATGCGCTTGTCCTCGAGACGTTTACGCTGAAGCAGCAGTACCAGCAGGTGCGCCAGGAGTTGTCACAGGCACTGTACCAAAACGATGCATCGTGCAGGGTCATCGCTCGGCTGATCAAGGAGCGCGACGAGGCACGCCAGACGCTCGAGTCGCTACAGGCACAGGTCGGTGAACTGAGAACCCAGCAGGCAGTAGACGCAGATGATGCCGCTGGTGCTTCCATGGAGGTTGATGCTGGCAACCCCGAAGAGGTGTACTACGAAAAGTCAGCCGAGGTGGCCACGGAGCTTCGCAAGGGTCGTGTCAAGCGCAAACTGCCTGCCGATCTGACCCCTGCCGACCAGTGGAAGGCTGCTGCTCTGGCATCTACCGTGGAGTCGCTCCACTCGACGACCCAGCCTGGAATCCTGGCACTGGATGTCGATACCACAGGTGAGCTTGTGCTGACTGCCGGCGAGGACCACCACGCCGAAGTCTATGCGCGCTCGAAGGACCAAACCCTGGCCACGCTCAAGGGCCACACCAAACGTGTCAATGCTGCGCTCTGGATCAACGGCGGCGGCCTTGGAGAGCGCATTATCACTGCGTCGGCCGACAAATCGGTGCGGATCTGGCAGCCCAAGGCCAATAACACTCATGAGAATGCAAAGGCGATCGGCTGGACAAAGAAGCATGTAATCAAGACCCATGCGGCCGAGGTGACAAGCCTGTCTATCCATCCTGGTGGCGAGTATTTTGCCAGCGCCTCAATTGACGGGACCTGGGCCATCCACACCATCGACGGCGACACTGTCATCACAGAGCAGCTCGACTCGCAGATCACTCAGATCGAGTTCCACCCTGACGGCCAGTTCATTGGTATTGGCACCGCCGATGGCCTTGTCAAGATTGTTGACGTCAAGCAAAAGCAGACCTTGGCTACTCTTGACGTGGCAACCGAGGCAGAGGCAAAGCAGGTTGTTGGCCTGCACTTTAGCGAGAACGGCTACTACTTTGCCACCACAAGCGCAATGTCAGCTGCCGTCTGGGATCTTCGTAAGCAGCGCAAGGTCCGCGAGTGGTCGTCTAGTGACTTGGAGTCTGACGATGCTTCTGCCTTTACTGCTATCAGGTTCGACAAGACCGGCGGATACCTGGCCTTTGCCAACAACAAGCTTCACATCTTCCAGGTCAAGGGGTGGCACCATCTGTGCGCGCTGGGAGACAGCAGCGCCATCACCTCGGTTGCCTGGATCGGGTCTCTCTCGACTGGAATCGTTGCTGCCTCATCCGACAACAGCCTGCGTGTTTTCGAGCCCAAGTTGCTGGAATAAAAGTATAAAGTGTGCACTCGCATGTAGAGTTGCCTGCCCTAAAGCACAATTTATTCCTCAGCAGAAACGCGACAAGCAAAGCTACACTGCAAAATGGATCCGAGCAAAAATATCTTTTACCTCTGGCTGGTGGGCAAAAAGGAAAAGAAGCAGCTTCCAGCCTAAGCACCAGCTGAATGCCAGGTTCCACCGAGATTCGAACTCGGGTTGGCGGAATCAGAATCCGCAGTGATAACCGGCTACACTATGGAACCCGTAGCTTCTGATGACGCCTACCGGTTAAAATTCATATCTAGTCAGAAGGATCTTTGGCCACATCCAAAATTTAAGGAAAGACTTTACGATAATTCTCTAACGCTACCCTGCAAAAACACTTCTCTCGATTTCTAGTGCCTGGCTTGCTATACATGTCGCCTTCACCTACGGCTATCAAACAGCTAGGGTCTGTTGGCTGCTTGCATTACCAGATTGTATTCGCAGGAACCAAGCTACTCTTGAACTCTGGGCATTGTTTGATAGTGTGAGTGGTTGTTCTAAATATTGCTAGCAGTGAGAATTAGCATTGTCACTTTCTGTTTCACATACTATTTGCATCACTTTACAACCTGGGAGTGCCCGTCCTTGATATTGTATGAACGGTGTCAACATTCCTGATGCTAGGTGTCGCTTTACGCTAAAACCCACTGCATATAAATTGGGCTGGTGTTTGGCTACATGGAGTGCTCGCCTCATCCTTGAATTCTAATAAGAGACATCCTTTTCAGTCTACTCTGCTATCGTTCTTCAGCCATGCTCAACAGTACCATCGCTCTTCACGGAGTCGCCATCAATGTCCCAAAGGACGTTTACGGCGACGCATCCTACTTGGCCAGCGAATTCGTTCCCAGTAATCCTACGGCCCCTATCATTGTCTTGTCCGAGTTCATCGAGTACTGCTCCACAAAGAACTCTGGCGTTGCTATCGCTGCGTTCCAGCATTTCCACGCGTCGTACTGCTCAGTGGATAATATCCATGTCGTCATCTTGGATCACAAGTTGTCTAGGGACCAGGCGCACGCAGTTCTCCGAGGTTACTACTCGGTATGGACAGAGCTCGAGTCGCGTGGAATTCTCCCTGATGTTCCACGTCCAGCTCTGTTTACCGATGGCAAGGCAAAGCTTGTGGCTATGTTTGGTGGCCAGGACGGTATGAATGATTATTTTGAGGAGGGCGCTTTGGTGCTCCATACCTTTCATACGGTGCTGCACGAGTTTGTCAACGAGATATCAGGCTTTGTCCGACGCACGTCTTGCGACAAAAGACTGGCTGCGGTCTACAAGTACCCCTTGGATATGGTTCGTTGGATTACTTTGCCAGATACCCGACCACCAGCCCAGTACCTCTCTCGTACGCCAGTGTCTATTGTTACTGTGGCAGTTGTTCAGCTAATGCACCTGATGGTCTTGTATAAGACGCTCAGGCTTAGTCCAGGCGAACTTTCTCGGTCATTCAAAGGTAAGTCATCTCTGCGTGCTATCTGGTCATTCCTCGATAGTGGTTCAATCTACTAACATATCTGAAACCACATTTTAGGAGCTATTGGCCATTGCCAGGGACTTGTATTTGCTACATTGTTCGCTTCGTTGACTGATGAACAGTCTTTTTATGATTCCTCCAAGAAGGCGCTGGGTATTCTGATGGTGGCTGCGGCAAAGAATCAGATGTGCACGCCTCAGGATACGCTCAACAGCGATAGTTTTGCCGAGTACATTTACCGCGAGGGTACGCCTTCCCCGATGGTTGCGGTTCGTGGTATTAACAGACCTACTATCGATGCGCTGATTGCTCGGTTTAACCAGCACAGCACCCGGCCGACTGACTGCGTATTCCTGGCGATCATCAACAGCCATGATAGCTTTGTTGTCACTGGTCGCACCACAGTCGTTTTCCAGTTCATGAAGATGGTTCGTGCAAGCTATGCCCATCCGGACGAAGACCAATCGGATATCCCACCCTCGCTACGCAGGCCAGTTGCACCACAAGGTTTCCTGAACATCAACATCGTTGGCCATTGCGAGCTTTTGCAGGAGTCAGCCAACTGGGTGTATCCTGTTATTGTCGATGAAGGGTGGGGCATCGCAGCTTCTGACCTGAATATCGCTGTCTACACTGGAGCCGATGCCCATGATCTTCGCTCAGAGACCAATGCTACACGTACAATTGTTGATGAGCTTTGCATTCGTCTTATCAACTGGCCAGCATCTGTTAGCAGCGTGGACGCAACACATTTCGTCGACTTCAGTACGGGCGGGTTCAGTGTTTTCTCTCGGCTGACGCATAGTGTTATTCATGACAAAGGCACGACCATCATTAGTGCCACATCGCTCACTGCAGATCCCAAATCGCGCTTCGGGTCCAAGGCCGATCTCTTCAGATCAGAGCTTGATCGCGTCTTCTCTGCACCCAACTGGCAAAACGACTATACCCATCAGCTAGCCCGCTTTGCTCTTGACGGGAGAATATACATCGACTCACCTCTGGCGCGCATTCTTGGCTTGCCGCCAGTTATACTTGCAGAGGCATCCCCACCCGTTTCCAACGACCGGTTTGTGGCAGAGGCTAGCAATGCCGGGTACCACGTCGAGCTGTGTGGTAGCCATATGTACCGCGAGAAGGCGTTCAGGGAGAGAGTCCACAGAGTCCATGCATTGCTCACACCTGGCCATGGCTTTGCCGTTAACATTGACTATGCGAACCAGAACCAGTGGTCATTCCAGTATCCGGAAGTCCTGCGCATGCGTAGAGACGGTGTTCCAATCACTGGTCTCACCATCAGTGGCGGCGTTCCGTCAGCTGATACCGGCAGTGCAATTATCCGCGACCTTCAAAAGACTGGGATTCGGCATGTTTCGTTCCACCCGGACTCAGCACTTGGTATCCGTCAAGTCCTCCAGATTGCCACCGCCAGCACAGGGTTCCCGGTACTGATACAGTGGATGAGCAGACACACCAGTAGCCAAAAAACAGCCAAGGATTTCCACCAGCCAATTCTCGAGACATACAGCGAGATCCGATCGCTGCACAATGTGTTCCTTGTTCTAGGACTCGAGTTCAGCGTAGCTGAGGAGGCACTGCCATACTACACTGGCGAATGGAGTCTCCAATTCGACTGCGCGCGTATGCCAGTTGACGGTGTGGTTCCATTGTCAAGCCAGGTGATGGACACTGCTGGGGATACCCCAGCCGATGACATCAACCTTTCCTTGGTGCATGATGTCCGGGTTATTAAGGAGCTGTATCAGCTTGTATTCTCGCATCCGGTGGACATGCATGCTGGCCTGCTCACCACGCATCGAGAGCAAATTATCAGGCTACTCTGCAGCTATTCTGCGCGGCCATGGTTTGGCATAAATGCAGATGGAGGTGTGGTAGAACTGCAGGACATGACATATATGGAAGTCATCGGCCGCCTTGTCGAACTCATGTATACCTGCCACAAATCACAGTGGCTTGACATTTCCCATCGGAATTTGGTCAGCAAATTTCTGAGACGTGTAGAAGACAGATTCTCCAAATCCACGCGGCTGCGCATATTCCAGAGGCATAATATGATAAACGATCCGGCCGAGAAAATCGAAAACTTGTTAGAGGTTTTCCCTGCAATCTGCGAGACCCAGTTGTTTGCTGAAGATGTTGACTACCTCGTCGGGCTTTGTAGACGCACAGAAGGCAAAGGCATCCCATTCGTCCCTATTGTCGACACAGACATTTATGCATGGCTCAAGAGCGGGGACTACTTGGCGGTCAAGGACTCGTCTCTAATTGCCAACAGTGAGCCCTGGGAGATGGTTGTTCGGGGAAGTCATGCACCGGGCGTAAACGCAGATATGGTCTGGCTACATACACAAGGCATGGTCAGTAGCATTAACGCCGTGCTTGTTGACCTGATCATCCAGAATCAGTACGATGGCGATATTTCCAGAGTGCCACGTGTGGAGTACATCAGCCCGGATATTGCGTCAGCACCACCTGTCTCATCGGTCACATCAGCTATTAATCCGTCGGAACTCACATACGTGTTACCGGCCGAGAAGGCCCGGCTCCCAAGTGCTGATTCATGGTTGAGCACCCTGGCAGGCGCAGAGAAGAGCTGGCTTAGCGCGCTGCTGACCGCATCAGATATTATTAGAGGCACGAGGTATGCCAGAAATGCTATCCGGCGGATTTTGAGGCCGCTTCCCGGGCATTCGGTAAAGGTTACACTGGACAACGGGTTTCCATCCAGGCTGGAAGTTTTTGATCTTCAAGGAATGACCGATGTCTCCATCTCTATCGACAAATCCCGTGCCATTACTGCGACTATCTTCCACCGCATCTTTGAAAACACTTTCGAGCTCGAACTTGTCTACAAGTATGAGCCGACACTGCCAATATCCCCAATAGTCGAGATTGGTGATGGTCGTCTTGAGAGAATCCAGAGCATCATGGTGGCAGCGCTGAAACTGGGGGCAGACATCCCAGATATTGAGGCTGTCGACGTGTCCCTTGATGCTGTGCCTGTGAAGTGCAAGCCGTACACTGTTACCGAGGGCCTTGTTCGTCGCCTGTGTAACAGTGTTCCCAACATGTTGGATAGCTACATGCGGCATTCGGACGGCACCCAACTTGCCCCAATGGACGTTCTGTTCTATGCTACCTGGCCTGGTTTTGCGGCCATACAGATGTCACCTGCGTTATACGATGGCGCATTGGACAACGTCCACCTCTACAACAGGTTTTCACTGTCAGAAGGTGCGCAGCTGCTTCATGTGGGAGATATAGTGGACAGCGACATCCGCGTCACATCTCTGGAAAACACTCCTATTGGGAGAAAGGTGACGCTTGTGTCTCGTCTGTTCCGAGATGGAGCTCAGTTCGCGACAATCGAGAGCGCCGTTCTCTCACGC
This sequence comes from Linderina pennispora, assembly GCF_002104995.1. Classification (NCBI taxonomy): domain Eukaryota; kingdom Fungi; phylum Kickxellomycota; class Kickxellomycetes; order Kickxellales; family Kickxellaceae; genus Linderina; species Linderina pennispora. Next base: position 14,345 of record NW_024468270.1, on the reverse strand, counting down.
AACGTATTTGCTGACTATTCTCAGACGTTCAAGGCTGTTGATGAACCCATCTCACGAGTAACACTTGTGACCGCTGAGGACGTTGCTGTCTTGCGGTCCAAGGAGTGGTTTGTTTACCCTATGTCATCCACAGATATAGAACTGACTGTTGGCCAAACGCTGGAGTTCAGCTTGAAATCGGTTTATCGTTACAAATCCGACAAGCAGTATTCATATATCCAGACAACAGGCTCAGTTTATATTGTGGAACTAGCAGCCAAACGCTACCATATTGCAAATGTCGATTATATCAGCATCGATGTGTATGGTAATGCTGTCGTTGAGTACCTAAAGAAATCTTCAGTGGGTGTGGATCAGGAGAATACCTACGAGAACGAGGGAGTACCTATTAGCAAGGGTGATGCTCTTACTGATTCCTTTGTCTTCGCACCTAAAGATAACTGGGAGTATGCCCATGTCTCAGGTGATTACAACATCATCCACACAAATCCCTACGTTGCCAACTACGTCGGGTTGCCTGGACAGATCTGCCATGGCATGTGGACCTCGGCATCGACAAGGGCGCATGTCGAGCGGTTTGCTGCTAACGGTGACCCTAGTCGTGTGCGCTCTTACCAGGCCAACTTTGTTGGAATGGTTCTGCCTGGAGACCAACTCGATACCAAGCTGCTCCATGTGGGCATGAAGCGTGGGCTTATGCTTGTCGCCGGGAAAACACTCAACCAGCATGGTGACCTCGTGCTGACTTGCACAGCAGAGGTGGAGCAGCCCAAGTCGGCGTATATATTCACTGGCCAAGGGGTGCAATTTGCTGGGATGGGTATGGATCTTTACAAGACATCAGCAGTCCGCGCGGACTGTCTGGAGCCGTGCTGAGAGATATATGACACACACCTATGGTGTATCGTTGATGCACATACTGAAAAACAACCCCAAGGAATACTTGGTGAAGTTTGGTGGTGATGTTGGGCGCAGAATTCGGTCAAAATACCTGAGTCTTCAGCGCACACATGCTGGTGTAACGACGCAGCTTGTTCCGGGGATCACAGAGAGTTCACATCACTATATTCACAAGTCTGCCAATGGCCTGCTTAACGCCACGCTGTTCACTCAGCCGATACAGACAGTTATGTCGCTGGCGCAGATTGCTGACATGCGCGCACACGGGGTTGTCCAAGAGGATGCTCAATTCGCTGGCCACTCACTCGGGGAAATCGGATCACTAGCTGCAATGACTGAAGTTTTGTCTGTTGAGGACGCGGTCGACATTGCACTTTACCGCGGTCTGCTACTTCATGCATCTGTAGAGCGCGATGACCAAGGACTCTCGCAGTATGCAATGGTTTCAGTAAACCCAAAGAGCATTGGCAACGGGTTCAGCGAGACCCATCTCCAAGAAATCATTTGCCAGATTCGTAGCCGCCGACAGGAGCTACTTGAGGTCATCAACTACAATGTTGATGGCATCCAATATGTCGTTACTGGCCATACGGACTCACTCGAGGCAATGAAGAGAGTGATAGGCGCATTGGTCAGGGAGCACGTTGTGTGTAGCGACCCAAGCAGCATGGCCACTATACGCTCGGCCGTGCAGAGCGTGCTGGCGGAAACGATTGCTGGTGTTGCTCTCGAGAGCGGCAAAGGCACCACAGTAATCCCTGGCGTCGATGTCCCGTCACACTCTAGCCAGCTTGTTTCCAGTGTGGACTCGTTCCGGGGTGTTCTTGTGCAGAGAATCCCGGTAACTGATTGTTTGCCCAAGAAGCTCTGTGGACGCTACATTCCAAACATGACAGGCACTCTATTCAGCATTTCGCTTGGGTTCATTCAGGATATTTATGATATCTGCAAGTCAGATGCCATACATTCGATACTCAAGTCTTGGAACGATTCCAAGTACGAGGAAAGCTCAGCAAGGGCACAGCTTGCGCACACTCTCCTCATTGAGCTCCTGGCATTCCAGTTTGCCTCATCGGTGCGCTGGATCGACACACAGAATACTCTGTTTAAATACTCCGCGATTACACGGCTGGTGGAGATTGGACCAAGTGGCTCGCTGTGCCGTATGGCGCGCCAAACATTGACACCAGAGTATGGTGTTCGAAGAGAGGTGGAATTTCTTCATGTTGGCGATGACAAGGATAGGATCTATTTCCTAGACGATCCCGAGAACACCGACCCTGCTGCAGCTGACAACGTGTCGGAAAAGTCCGTGACCGAGTCAAAGCATGAGTTGCTACCTAGTCCAATCGATAGCTCGCCATTACTCATGGAAGCTGACACAGTGCAGCCGTCAGTGGCAGCTCAGTCAATTGAAGATGCTCCTCTCCAAGTGACACATATTCTTCTCTCGGTTGTCGGGCAGAAACTGCGCAAGAGCATGCTTGACATTCCATTGAGCAAGTCAGTCAAAGAGCTCGTTGCTGGCAAGTCCACGCTGCAAAACGAGATTGTCGGCATTATGCAAAAGGAGTTTGGGAAAAGCTTCCCTAATAATGTTGCCGAGAAGCCGCTGCAAGATGTTGCAAATAGCCTTGGGTCAATCGTGAGCTCGCTTGGGAAGCATTCAACAGCAGCCATCCAGCGCTTGTTTGCAGCCAAAATCCCAAGTGCATTCTCGCAGGCAAAGGCTCGAGCATATCTCAAATCGACCTATGGGCTTGGTAGGGGTCGACAGGATGCAGTTTTGCTGGTTGCAACCACTCTCGAACCAGCTAAGCGCCTAGAAGATGAGGCCGTGGCAAAGCCGTGGTTGGACGATGTAGTTCACAAGTATTCGATGCTTTCTGGGCTAGTGTTGTCAAGGGAATCTGCCCATGCGATTACTCCCCATGGCCACGCTTCGACCGTTGTCGATAGCAGAGAACTGGAGGCTCTGAAGAACACACAAAACAGTCTGGCTCTCAGGCAGATGCAGCTGCTTGCAGAGAGCATTGGTGTGAATCTCCAGGAAGGAACCAAAACAGTTGAGGAAATTCGCGAGAGGCTCTTGGAGCAGACCAAGGAGATGGAGCATATTCGTGGGGATATCGGTGATGATTTCATCCAGAAAACAAAGCCCCTGTTTAGTTCGCTGAAGGCTCGACGCTACAACTCGTACTGGAATTGGGCCCGCCAGGATGCTATGCAGTGGATATGCGACATTTTGTCAGGGAAAGAGGATCCCGACCAGGAAACAGTCTCAAAGAGACTGCATATGCTGCGCAACCGCTCGACATCTGGGCTGATGAAAATGCTAGATGGAATTATCGCGACTTTGACTGGGTCCACAGATCCACTTTCAGCGAAAGCACTCCTTATGGCAAAGAATATGCACGCTACTTGCTTAAATTCTACACAGGCAGATCCTGTTTATAGACAGCTGTCAGCTCCATTAGCTCCTCGTACATATATCAATGTAAAGGGTGATGTGATATATTCCGAAATCCCACGTAATGGCGAGTCTGATATCATGGATTACGTTCGGAATATGCAGAAACCTGATGAAGAAGGGGTGCCGCATATATATATGTGCCAGAAGGACAAATCAAGAAACTGGTTCTATTGCGAGTCACTGTCAGCTAAATATTTCCATGGCCTTACTGAAATTGCTACAAGAGGGTTATCATTTAAAGGCAGAGTTGCGCTGGTTACTGGATGCGGCAAAAACTCCATCGGGTCAGGGCTGGTTGAAGGGCTGCTTTCAGGAGGAGCGCGGGTGATCGCAACAACGTCGAGCTTCAACATGAAGTCAATTCGCTTCTTTGAAGAAATGTATCGCAAGTTTGGCGCCCGCGGTTCGGAGCTGGTACTCGTTCCATTTAACCAAGCCTCAGTCCAAGATGTTGAGCAGCTGTTCGAGTATATCTATAGCAAGGAGGGACTTGGGTTGGATATAGATTTCGTCCTACCGTTTGCCGCTTTCCCCGAACATGGAAAGGATATGACCAGTGTTGACTCCAACTCAGAATTGACCCTTCGAATTCTGCTTACCAACCTTTATCGAATGTTTGGCCAGATAAAAGCAGCCAAAATCAAATACTCCAACCTTATCACCCCTACAGTTGTTGTGCTACCACATTCACCGAACCAAGGATTAATAGGTGATGATGGTATGTATGGCGAGACAAAGGCCGCCTTGCATACATTATACAATCGTTGGTACACTGAGTCTTGGTCCGAGTACTTGTCGATCACTGGGGGCGATATTGGCTGGACACGCAGCACAAACATGACATATGGGAGTGTTAATGTATACGACAGTGTTGAAAAGAATGGCATTCGAACATTTTCCCGAGACGAAATGGCATTTAACATCCTTGGACTTTTAACGCCAGAAATGATTGAACTTTCGTACAATTCTCCACTGTTTGGAAGCTTTAACGGTGGCACTTTATACGACTTTGATATAAAGAACATCCATGCTAGTAGTCGAACACAGATGGCGAATGAGCGTTCAATGCGGAAGGCTGTGTTGCAAGCACTTGCAGAAGAAGGGTATGCTGAACTGTTAGAGGACGCTGGGTTATTAACTTACCTGCATATCACAGACCCACTTGCAACGCACAGCATAGCAAGCCCTAAGGTCAAGTCTTATGAACAGCTATCTCATCTGCACTATTTGGAGGGGATGGTAGACTTGGATAAGGTTGTGGTAGTTACTGGGTTTGGCGAAGTTGGTCCATTTGGAAACTCCGCTCTGCGATGGGAGAGAGAGGCATTTGGCGAGTTTTCAATTGAAGGATGCATCGAGCTAGCCTGGATCATGGGCTTGATTAAGCACATCTCTGGCAAGCACCCAACAACCGGTGAAGACTATATTGGATGGGTTGATGCCCAGTCTCTGGAGCCGGTCCGTGATGCTGATATCAAGGCCAATTACGAGGACCAGATTCTTGCACATACTGGAATTCGTGTGCTTGAGAAAGACATGTGCGAAAGCGGTGATCCATACCAGAAGAACTTTGTTTCTGAGCTGCAGGTCGATCAAGATCTGGAACCGTTTGAGACCACTGAAGAGGAAGCTGCCAATTACAAGCGCAGCCATGGTAAGAGAGTCGACGTGTGGGCAAATCCGGCTGGCTCGTGGTCAGTCAAGCTGCTCAAAGGCGCGATTATTCTTGTTCCGAAGGCGCTGAGGTACACGCGGTCGGTTGCTGCCCAGCTTCCAACTGGATGGGATCCCGTTAGACTGGGCTTGCCTCAGAGCCTTGTTGGCCAGATGGACCCAGTAAACATCTATGCGGTGGTGGCCACAGTTGAGGCACTAGTTCGGTCAGGAATCACCGACCCCTATGAGATCTATCAGTACTTCCATGTTTCTGAGGTTGGCCACTCAGTCGGGTCATGTATTGGAGGGAATACGAGTCTGTCGGGTGTGTTCCGTGGACGGTGGGCTGAGCGCGTATCAAATCCAGAGGTTCTACTAGAGGCCTCAATCAACACTACAAGCACATGGATTAATTCTCTCATCCTATCGGCCTCAGGGCCACTCAAGCCTTCTGTCGGAGCGTGCGCTACATCAACGATGACACTTGATATCGCTGTAGAAACAATTCAGAGCGGTAAAGCCAAAATAATGGTTACTGGTGCGGTTGACGCACTATCACAGGATATATCAAACGAACTTGCTATTATGAGTGCCACCGCTGATGCCGATGATGAGGCCGAACATGGGCGGTTCCCATCAGAAATGTGCCGACCATGTACAACAACAAGGAATGGATTCACTGAGGGATATGGTTCAGGAATAGCGGTTCTTATGTCAGCATCAGCTGCTATCGAAATGGGTGCGCCAATATATGGCGTTCTGGCCATGTCAACAACTGCATCAGACAAACTGTCTCGAAACTTTACTGCACCTGGCCAGGGAATTTTAACCATGGGCCGGGAAAGCGAAAGCTCTGGCAATTCACCGGTTCTAGATATTAGGTTCCGACGCCGCATGTTCAACCATAACATTTCGTACATTGAGAGCATGGTTGCTGAAAGCGTACGTAGTGGTAACGACATTCCACAACACCAAATAACAAAGCTAAAGAAGATCGCACAGAGCTCGTGGGGAAACGAGTTTTACAAGAACGACCCAACTATTTCACCTCTACGTGGTGCGTTAGCAGCTTGGGGACTAGGACCAGACGATATTGACATCGTATCATTCCACGGTACATCCACAACACTCAATGACAGGAATGAGTCGGAGGTAGTCCATACTCTATTGTCACAATTAGGTCGCACACCTGGACTACCAGTACCGGTGGTATGTCAGAAATGGCTTACCGGTCACCCAAAGGCTGTGGCAGCCCAGGTGATGATGAATGGGCTTCTGCAGGCAATGGATGCCGGAATAGTGCCTGGCAACGAGAATGCAGATAACATCGATATGGGATTCGAGCAGTATGACTATCTTGTGTATCCGAGCAGATCATACCGTGTTCCTACGATTAAAGCAGCTCTGCTTACATCGTTTGGTCTTGGCCAGGCAAATGGCAGTGCCCTTGTAGTCCACCCGGACTACTTACTTGCTACGTTGACAAAAGGGGAGCTTGAATCATATCAGGCGAAGAATAGTGAGCGGATAAGAAAATCACAAGGTTACGTTTCAGATGTGTTAGCAGGAAAGCACACATTTGTGCAAGTGAAAGAGGCACCACCATATAGAACTGATCAAGAAAAGCATGTGTATTTGGATTCACTTGCTCGAGCAAAATATGATCCAAGTACAAAATCGTATCATTACTAACAATAACTCATAATAGTAACTTGTATCCAAGTTGTCACCATTAATGGAGGCCATTCCTAAGTAAGAAAGTTTAAAGAAACTAAATATCTATTATCAGAATAACCGATTAATAATTAATAAATCAATTACTAGCGGTTAATAAATATTTTAAAATACAGAATGTTTAGTAATGGCCAAAAAGATATTACCAGCTTGATTAACTATTAAGCAAAAGTGTAAGAAAGGATGCTTCTATGAAACCCCCTTTGGCATCCTGAAAAATTTCAGTTGATATATAATTAATATGCTTCTACTGAGATAGAGGCTGGGTCATAGGAGGTCATTCAGAGCTAGTTATCTGCACAACAACTATTTATGCATGTTGAAACTATTGGCAATTTCAGTGAAATAAAAATTTCACCCAAACTGCCATCGGCATCTTGGAAAAGTTTCAGTGAACATAATTTCCTTGTGGTTGCTTAGCCACATCTATTGAGATATTGACTTTTGTTGCCCAATGATAATTAACCCCAAATATGCAAAGGTTTTTCTTTCTGGTTGAAATTATGTTCACTGAAACTTTTCCAAGATGCCGATGGCGGTTTGGGTGAAATTTTTATTTCACTGAAATTGCTAATAGGTCCAGCATGCATAAATAGTTAATAGGCAGATAAGTATCTCTGTATAACCCCTGTATGCTTGCAGAAACTCTGGTTTGACTAGGATAGAACTAACTGTACATTCTTCTCAGATGCAAACATTTGAATGGAATAGCAACTTGCTTCTTAACACAGTTCAGTTCATGAATGAATGCAGAACATTTGCAACTTCTTATGAAAAGCAGTGGATGGCACTTGTTGATAAAGTTAGTAGTTGTTATACTGTTTGTATTTATGTGAGACAACAGCATACTCTAGCATATTGTCATTGGTTTAACTCTATCACATCAAAGAAGCAAGGAATTATTAAGAAACTAAACAAGAATGATGATCCAATGGTAGTTGTTGCTAATCTCTCATTCAACAATAGGCCTACACTTTATCAAATATATGATTCACTTGAGAGTGGTCTTGAAACAGAAAAAGTTCTTAGAAGAGTTGATGAGAATATAACTATTGTTCCAAGTCAGAGAAACTCCTTCTGGTCAACTTATCCTACAACTAAGCAATATCACACTTTTGAAGAGATGGGATTAGTTAACTATAAAGGAATGCATATTGGTTGGATAGATAGTAAGCAAGCAAAGAGTAAGATATGTCTATCAGAAATGTCAGAGGTTGAATATTCTGCAAATGAGGAAAACATCAATGCACTAACAACAGCAATAGACAATATCACACTTGATGAAACTAGGCATATATTTATCAAAGAGAATACAGATCTGAAACCTTCCTTGTATAGAGTTGCTTACAATGTTCTTCAGTTAGATGATGAATTTATAGTTACACATTATGCACTCCATACTTTCAGAGGACATTCATACTTCTATGTTGATATTCATATTAAAGGGAGAGATACACAGCCAACTCTTATTAGGACACCAGCTGATAGTTCTATTGGAAAAGCAATTTCTCAACAACTAGGAGGAACAAAGCAAGAAACATATCTGAGAGTTGTAAGTGTAGGATATAGAACAATCACAGTTGAATAGCAGCCATTTTAAAACATAGTATAAGCAACCATTCTCTCCATATCTCTATGGAAAGTTTGACAAACATCATACACATGTTCAACCCTTACCTCACAATCAGTAGCAATATGTTGGATCCAATTACGCACTTGTATTGCTAAGTCATCACTCATATCAAAGTCATGAATAAGTAGTAGAGTAAGCATATCTCTTTCTTCCTCACACATCTCAGCTAAATGTTGCTTAAAGAAGTTCTGGAATGATCCCATTTTCTAAAATTGATAAAAGTTGAAATTTTTATTTATGACTACCTCACACAGATGGACAATCAATTACAAGAATTAAGAGAGAAGGAGTGGAATGTGCTCTACACAACAAAGTGGAGATTTCTTGATGAAGACTGGTTAGTACATAAACAACAGAAGTACTATAGGAGTGAAGCTCATGAAGTGAAAGAAATAAAGCTTATCAAAGATACACTTGTAAAGCAACTTGGAATGATCCCTGTGTTCTTCTTCCTAAATGTTCTATTTGGTGGAAAGCAGTATCCATGTCCTTACAGAAATGTTGAGAAAGGACTCTTGATTTTGTACCAGTTAGTTGCTGGGCTATCAATCAATGAGATGGAGAGGTTTATTCCTAAGAGCAGCTATCAGGTAATTCATAATATGTTCTATCTCTCAGAGTTAAGTGAGTTGAACAAGAAGCTTTCACACTACTTGCACACAATGTTCTCCACTCCAGAACTAAGAGTGATCTCAGCAAAGATTCAGAATCCACAAGGGTTTAAGCATATTACTCTTATGTTAGATGGACATGACTCACGAGCTCTACATAATGGTGCATACAAACCAAATCTTTATTCCTTCAAGTTGAAGAAGTCAGGATATAGAACACAAGTTTGCATTGATTTGAATGGAATGGTTGTCCTTGTTTCACCAACTGAGGAATGTAAAGACCACCCAGACTCTAAGATGATTAAGAATATGTCACTATTGAAATACATCTCTCCAGTAGATTGTGTTGTTTTAGATGGTGGTTATCCTCAAAGTATTCTGGAAGAGTTAACAGAAGCAGAAGAGAATGAGAATTTTGGAATGCATAGGGGGTCATTCCTGAACTTATAAATTTTAGTTATTTGCAATTTTGTTAGATAGTTATTTGATTAATCGTTTTCAGAACCATTTTTTACTATTAGATATTTTTAGAACAGATAATTATAATTGTTGTATCCAGAATGTTTTTGTGTGTATAATTAATTTTAAAAATATAAATATTTTTTTTGCCATTTCACCCAAACCACCATCGGCATCTTGGAAAAGTTTCAGTGAACATAATTTCAACCAGAAAGAAAAACCTTTGCATATTTAGGGTTAATTATTATTGGGCAACAAAAGTCAATATCTCAATAGATGTGGCTAAGCAACCACAAGGAAATTATGTTCACTGAAACTTTTCCAAGATGCTGATGGCAGTTTGGGTGAAATGGCAAAAAAAATATTTGTATTTTTAAAATCAATTATACACACAAAAACATTCTGGACACAACAATTATAAATATCTGTTATAAAAATATCTAATAGCAAAAAATAGTTCTGAAAATGATTATTCAAATAACTAACTAAATTGCAAACATCTAAAATTTATAAGTTTAGGAATGACCCCCATAAGAAATCAACTGAAATTTTTCAGGATGCCGAAGGGGGTTTTGGAGAAGCACCATATTTGGCATCTGAACAAGAAAACAATAAAAATATTAATAATTATTAAATAGCTAACCAATTCTGACTGATCTCCTTATAGAATTAGACTTAATCAAAAGCTTCCATTTTAAAACATCATGTTCAAGTCATCAAGTCATTATCATCCTATTTATAACTATTCTTCTAATGCCAAGCAATCATATATATCATCAATTTTAAAAAGAATCAAACTATGCTATTTTAAAAAATCATAATAAATTCATCAAGTTGTTAGAACCCCATCTGTAATAAATAGATATGTACCAAGCAATCATAGGGGGTCATTCCTGGACTTATAAATTTTAGTTATTTGTAATTTAGTTAGATAGTTATTTGAATAATCGTTTTCAGAACTATTTTTAGCTACTAGATATTTTTGGAACAGATAACTATAATTGTTGTGTCCAGAATGTTTTTGTGTGTATAATTGATTTTAAAAATACAAATATTTTTTTTTGCCATTTCACCCAAACCGCCATCGGCATCTTGGAAAAGTTTCAGTGAACATAATTTCAACCAGAAAGAAAAACCTTTGCATATTTGGGGTTAATTATCATTGGGCAACAAAAGTCAATATCTCAATAGATGTGGCTAAGCAACCACAAGGAAATTATGTTCACTGAAACTTTTCCAAGATGCCGATGGTGGTTTGGGTGAAATTTTTATTTCACTGAAATTGCCAATAGTTTTAACATGTACAAATAGTTGTTATGCAGATAACTAGCTCTGAATGACCTCCTTATTGAAGCATTTTCTATCAATGCAAAATTCTTATTGAAAATTCCTATTTTAAAAGTTGCTTATGACATGTCTACATAGAAGTTCATTGACTCATCAATTTTAGCTTGAATAAGTCTATCTTGTAGTTCTCTCATTGAAGCTTCTAGTTCTACTTTTTGTGGTAAAGTACTTCCAACTTCAGCATGAGTTGATCTCTCCTGGTTGTTGCTTGGGTAGTCAAAGTTAGATAGAACCCAAAGTGTGTGGTGATGTTCAATAGGAACTTTACTAGCTGCTAGGATCTTCTTCATATTGTAGAGTAAGCAACAGAGTTTAAACTGCACATTGTACACAGTTGTATTTCTAATTCTCACAACTTCTCTATTTGAAAGTCTCTTAAATGTGTTACCTAGTTCTCCAAATGTGCTCTCAACCATTGATCTAAATGACCCAAGTTTGCTATTATATTCTAACTCTGCCTCACTTAAGTTGGTTCCTCTTGGCTTTCTAACTGGTAAGCAAAAGTTATGCATTCCAAAATTCTCATTCTCTTCTGCTTCTGTTAACTCTTCCAGAATACTTTGAGGATAGCCACCATCTAATACAACACAATCTACTGGAGAGATGTATTTCAATAGTGACATGTTCTTAATCATCTTTGAATCTGGGTGGTCTTTACATTCCTCTGTTGGTGAAACAAGGACAACCATTCCATTCAAATCAATGCAAACTTGTGTTCTATATCCTGACTTCTTCAACTTGAAGGAATAAAGATTTGGTTTGTATGCACCATTATGTAGAGCTCGTGAGTCATGGCCATCTAGCATAAGAGTAATATGCTTAAACCCTTGTGGATTCTGAATCTTTGCTGAGATCACTCTTAGTTCTGGAGTGGAGAACATTGTGTGCAAGTAGTGTGAAAGCTTCTTGTTCAACTCACTTAACTCTGAGATATAGAACATATTATGAATTACCTGATAGCTGCTCTTAGGAATAAACCTCTCCATCTCATTGATTGATAGCCCAGCAACTAACTGGTACAAAATCAAGAGTCCTTTCTCAACATTTCTGTATGGACATGGATACTGCTTTCCACCAAATAGAACATTTAGGAAGAAGAACACAGGGATCATTCCAAGTTGCTTTATAAGTGTATCTTTGATGAGCTTTATTTCTTTCACATCATGAGCTTCACTCCTATAGTACTTCTGTTGTTTATGCACTAACCAATCTTCATCAAGAAATCTCCACTTTGTTGTGTAGAGCACATTCCACTCCTTCTCTCTTAATTCTTGTAATTGATTGTCCATCTGTGTGAGGTAGTCATAAATAAAAATTTCAACTTTTATCAATTTTAGAAAATGGGATCATTCCAGAACTTCTTCAAGCAACATTTAGTTGAGATGTGTGAGGAAGAAAGAGATATGCTTACTCTGCTACTTATTCATGACTTTGATATGAGTGATGACCTAGGAGGTCATTCAGAGCTAGTTATCTGCATAACAACTATTTGTACATGTTAAAACTATTGGCAATTTCAGTGAAATAAAAATTTCACCCAAACCGCCATCGGCATCTTGGAAAAGTTTCAGTGAACATAATTTCCTTGTGGTTGCTTAGCCACATCTATTGAGATATTGACTTTTGTTGCCCAATGATAATTAACCCCAAATATGCAAAGGTTTTTCTTTCTGGTTGAAATTATGTTCACTGAAACTTTTCCAAGATGCCGATGGCGGTTTGGGTGAAATGGCAAAAAAAAATATTTGTATTTTTAAAATCAATTATACACACAAAAACATTCTGGACACAACAATTATAGTTATCTGTTCCAAAAATATCTAGTAGCTAAAAATAGTTCTGAAAACGATTATTCAAATAACTATCTAACTAAATTACAAATAACTAAAATTTATAAGTCCAGGAATGACCCCCTTCCAAAGTGAACTAAGAGCATTGCTAACAAGAGTGCTGTCAGAAAGAAGAAATATGCCTGATGTTGCTGATGCCAGGTATACTGCTAGAGGTGTAGAGCAACTTGGATTTGAGCATTCTTCTGAAATATTTGTTGACTCATTCATTGTTGAGGTTGTTGTTGAGAAATGCAGTGAATCAGATATAAAGGTGAAGCAGAAGTCAGCAAGTGTTAGATTGCATAAAGTATTTGGAGAAGGTTTTGGCTATAAGTATGTTAGAAGTAAGATTAGTGAGCAATATGGGAGATCAGTCAGAAATGGTTAGCTATTTAATAATTATTAATATTTTTATTGTTTTCTTGTTCAGATGCCAAATATGGTGCTTCTACGAAACCCCCTTCGGCATCCTGAAAAATTTCAGTTGATACACAATTAATATGCTTCTACTGAGATACAGGCTGCGTCCCGAGAAATCAACTGAAATTTTTCAGGATGCCGAAGGGGGTTTCGTAGAAGCACCATATTTGGCATCTTTGTTTGTTTGTTAATCTAGTTGCTAGAATCTTTTTGGCCATTGCTAAACATTCTGTTTTTTAAAATATTTATCTACTGTTAGTAATTGATTTCTTATTTGTTAATTGGTTATTCTGTTAACAGATATTTAGTTTCTTTAAACTTTTATATTTATGAATGGCCTCCTTAAGAGTACATCTTAACTCCCTTTTGGGACTTGAGTTGAAGAATAGAGATAATATGCCTGATATATCTGATGCAAGATATACTAGTAATGGCATTGAACAGCAAGGATTTATTCAGCATTCTGATATCTTTATGGATTCATGTGTTGTTGAGATACCTGAATCATATGCTCTTATAGATCAGATTAACAATATTACTCCTTTTGATAGATTGCATAGAGTTTTTTGGTGATGGATACAGATTTAAGTATATGAAGTGCATGGTAAGTGTGAGAAATGGTAAAGTCTCTGTTTACAAAGTATCTGCTCCAAATGTTGCAATAGCTGATCCTGCACTAACTGATATCTTTCTTAGGATGCATCAGGAACATGTATTTCTTCTAAACTATGATATTACAATGGATTGTCTAAACATATCTTCTAGGGCTGTGATTAAGGAATTTCTTCTTGATACTGGAATCAGTAGCAATGATATTCTTGATGATGAAGATAAAGTTGGAGCAAACTGTATTAGCTGGTTTACTGATGAAGATGAAATAAGAATTAGGAACAAGTTGTACAATAAATTTGTTCAACTTCTAGAAAGTGGTGAGGTTCGCAATCAACTTACTTCTAAGCTATCAGAGCTAGTAATGCCAACTTCTCAGCAATTTGGTGAAACACTTGTTGCTTGTAGGAATGAAGGATTAATGAGGCTTGAGCTTACTGTTCACTCTCCTGAGTTGAAAGAAGTAGAATGGAACACAAACTTAATTGCTAGTACACTGGAGTTTCTTAGTGATTGTAGGACATTTGCAACATCTTATGAAAAGCAATGGATGGCACTAGTTGATCAGATTCATAACAAACATACATTGTGTATTTACTTTCATAAAGAACATGCTCTTGCTTACTGCCATTGGTTCAATAGGATAACTAAGAAGAAACAAGGAATAGCTA
>NW_024468467.1:0-12520 GCF_002104995.1 Linderina pennispora | reverse complement strand
CATTTGTCTAGTTTGATCTGTAATACTATTGCAATAGAAATCTAGGGTTCCTCTTTTTTTGTCTAAAGCGGTTTGCGTGCAACGATCGCAAACTGCGGGTAGTCGATGGCGACGGTGTCGGTCAGGGTCTTGTTCATGATTCCATGTGCTGTTCAAAGTACTTGTCGACGACATCTGGCTCGCCCGGTGATCGTCATCCATGCCTTGTACCGACCATGTTTTGAAGTAGCCGGCGAGCTCCTCCAATGTGGACTGGCGCTGGTCAATCCACGCTTCTGGCAGTACCTCGATCTCCGGGATGCGCTGCTTCCAGACCTCTGGGTATCCAACATACCGGACATTTTCAAATGCAGAGGCCATGACAGGCGCAACCAGAGGCTGGTACCCGCCCTCGACAAGCTTATATCCATCGTCCCAGTACTTTAGCAGATACTGCTCGTCGAACGCCAGCCTGTTGACGAAACTGCGCGTCGTGTCGCCAACCACCTCTGGGTATTTGTACCCGACCAGGGCCATGGTGCCGCCGGGCTTCAGCACACGCAGAGCCTCGTCCAGGAATGTGTCGAATTTGAACCAGTGCACGCCCTCCATGACCGTTAGCAGGTGACTGAGTTGCTCTCGATCGGGAGCGATTCACCGGTGCCGACCTTGTACTCGACATTGGTGATGTCGCGCGCGTGAGCGCTCTCCTGGGCCGACGCAATCATGCTCGGGGACAGATCGACGCCAATGACGCTGTCGAATTCGCGCGCCAGATCGGTGGTGAAGATTCCTGGCCGCAGGCAATTCGGCCGCCCTGGCCTTGGCCCGCGTGGTAGTTTTCAGCCAGGCAATAGATTGCTGTTGTACGTCGGGCGAAGGCTCAGGTAGCGGTTGGCGTTGAATCCTTTGGTGGCAAAAGCAGACATTGTTTGAATTCTCGGAGATGGATGGTAGTGGGAAAGCAAAGATGAGTGCTGGGCTGGAGCAAAGAGGGCGATTCCTGAGACCCTTTATAGTGCTGTGGCCGCAGCTCTCCTCGCACTCGTGTGTAACGAGTATTTGGCTATATGACCATCTAGAACGTGGCAGTAGTGGTATCAGGCGCTGACATCAGCACCACCAGCGTCCTACTTATCAGTGTTAGCATAAGCGCTGCTTCTACTATTGCATCATCGGCTAGCAATGCATATATCGGGGCTCGGGACCAGCTAGATACCCCGCAAAAAGCCTAAGCGCATGGAACGGATATTGGTTTTCCCTCGGTGATAAAATCCAAATTCCGAGATCTGATCACTGCACCCTTGCATTGGCCAACCCCAACAATCGCGTCAATTGCAACACATGTCAACTGAGGACACATCCGCCTACTCACGCCAGCTATGTTCTATTCAACCGCACGCCCTTCATGGTTCTCTGCGGACGATCCTCTGTTCGTGGAACATTCGCGCTTGTCAAAGAAGGCTCCCTGGACGTCGCGTGTTCCTCTGCGTGTTTTTGCGTGCATCGGCCCCTTGTTTCAGGTGTGTGGAAAGCGATGTTGGAAAACGTTCTGGTAACCTATGGTGCCTCTCGGCCCTCATAATATATGCGCAGCCTGTGCTGGAAGACTGGGAACATCGGGGGAGTCACAGTGACAAGTATGCCAGCTTCTCTTTGGCTGGCGAGGTTCTTTTAATTTCTCTTTTGCCCACATGAGTTGAGAACTATGCTGTTGGGGCAAGATCACATTCCAGAGCTCCAGTATGTGATTAGCGGGCTCGCTTGTGTCAACATTAGCGGCGTTTGATGGTACCTGTTTCTGAGGAGAACTTCTTTGGTAGAAGGTTCGGGACTAGATCGTTCCTTTCTTCTGCTCATTTTGGCTCCTCGTTTTCTCACTGGTTGTTTTGGATGTACCCTCAAGTTGGCTTTGCTAGCGGCCAACCGCCTCTGGCAGCCAGGCGGTCTTTTTTTCCTGGGCGTCCGGGATGATGAGATTATTTAAATCGCCATAGCACTACTACTGCCTCTTTGTCCTGCCAAGCACCCGTTTTTGTATTTAACTCTTACCTTTTTGCCTTTTTAATCCCTCCTATTTTTTATATACTTGCTGTGTTATCAAATACGTCTACTGTACCAGCAAGCGTCGTGCATTTGTTAATCGATTCCCTGCACTTTTAAGCGCTACACATACACGCCCCGTTCTTCTATCTATAAGCTATCCAGACTGCTGGAAACCGCTTACTTTAGCATCTGCTAGTAGTCCGGCTCCCCCTTTTTCCTTTTGATACATGTAAGTAGTGACTCGGCCTTGTGGCACTAGCAAACAGCACGGAAAAAAAAAGTCATGCAGCAGGAACCAAAGCGCACACTAAAAGGATCGACAACTACCAATCAAATAGCTGATAAACACAAGCTATGAGCGCAAATGGAAAACCAGCAGTCACGGAGTCGGTCGCTGCAACTCCGTCACAAAGCAGCGATAAAATCAGCACAAGCGACGGGCACTCAGTGGACGTTGACGGCAGCCTAAGCCCCGACCGGCTGGCCGAGCTGGTAGCGGACAAGGACCTGGAGGGTTCCGGAAACTGGGCGGCACCGCAGCGCTCCTGCAGCAGCTCAACGTCGACTCTGAAACCGGCATCGTCCCGTTGCGCCCCGGCGAGTCACTCAGCGCACTGGAAAAGACGCCAACGCGGGCGGCGGAAATTGCCAACGAGCTGGCGCGGGAGCAGACGACGAGTCACTGACGTGGCTGGGCGAATTCGAAAGCGACATGAAATTGTACTATGAGCGAGTGGCGAAATTCGGGTCAACATTCTGCCGCCGGTCAAGTCGCGGTCGTTCCTGGGCCTGGTGTGGGATGCGCTGCACGACAAAATGCTGATTCTTCTGGTGGTCGCGGCGATCGTGTCCCTGGGCATCGGCATCTACCAAGACGTCAGACCGAACCCGGACCCGGAGGACAGCGGAAGACGTGCACTGGGTTGAGGGGTTTGCAATTATTGTGGCGATTTCGGTGGTGACACTGGTGGCGTCGATAAACGACTTCCAGAAGGAGAAAGCAGTTCCGCCGCCTCAACGCCAAAAAGAACGACCGGCGGGTGCGGGTGACACGCGGCGCACAGGAGCGCCTGGTCTCGACCAACTGCATCATGGTCGGCGACATTCTGCACATTGAGCCCGGAGACATTCTGTGCGCCGACGGAGTCGTCGTATCGGCATCCAATCTCAAGTGCGACGAGAGCTCAGTCACGGGCGAGAGCGATGCGCTAAGGAAGCGCTGTCTGGAGGAGGCCGACCAGGCCAACGCCGATAGGCGCAAGGAGCGCCAGAGAAGGCGGACGGAGCTGCGCGCCAAGCGCCGCGACCAGCGGTCGGCAGCCCTGCGCAGCAAGGGCGAGAGCATGGAGATCGAGACCGAGGGCCAGTCGGGCGTAGATGCCGACGAGTCGACCGATGGCGAAAACGACCTGACCCACAAGGCCACGGTCGCCAGCGGTGCGCCTGCCCCCGAGAAGCCAAAGCCCAAGGCGTCCAGCAAGAACGCCGACCCGTTTTTGATCTCGGGCAGCCGCGTGCTGGAGGGCGTCGGGCGCTGCGTGATTGTGGGGGTGGGCGAAAAGTCATTCTACGGCCGCACGCTGATGTCGCTGCGCAAGGAGAACGAGCCCACGCCGTTGCAGGCCAAGCTCAACGATCTGGCCGAGCTCATTGCCAAGCTGGGCGGCGCCGCCGGTCTGCTGATGTTCATCGTGCTTATCATCAAGTACTTTGTGCAGTTCGGTCGCCATGAGGTGTCGCATGAGGCCACCAAGGTCGTCGACAACGTTGTGCGCATCGTCATTACTGCCGTCACCATCATCGTGGTGGCGGTGCCCGAGGGCCTGCCGCTGGCCGTGACGCTATCGCTGGCTGTGGCGACCACCCGCATGCTCAAGGACAACTGCCTGGTGCGCGTGCTTGCCTCCTGCGAGACCATGGGCAATGCCACCACCATCTGCTCCGACAAAACCGGCACATTGACGCAAAACCGCATGACTGTCGTCTCGGGCTGCATCGGCGACCAGTACCAGTTCAGCTCGTACCCGCCGGGCACCTCGGCCATGCAGCGCCGTCGCGCCAGACAGCCGCCCTCGGACGGGCTGGTCACCGACATGACTGGCCGTGCGGTTGCTCCCGACAAGGCCGTGCTTCCCACACTGCTTGAAACCGAGACCCGCCGCCAGCGCCGCCTGCGCGACCGTCGCCAGCGCCACCAGCGCCGCCGTCTGGGCCGCATGGGCTCGTCGGGGTTCTCGTCATCAAGCGCCATGACGCCATTGTCGGATGCCTCGCCCAGTGTCTCGGGCATCTCGGACCTCAGCGACTTCAGTGACGACGAGGACCTGATCATCCCCACTGCCGAGCTGGCCGAGGAGGCTCCGCATGCGATCATGAGCCTCTGCCACGACGCAATCGCCGTCTGCTCGACTGCCTTCATTCCAGCCGACGACTCCTCGTCCGCCCCAGCCTCCCATGTTGCTGCCAGCAACGCCAAGTCCCCCCTGTGGCGGCGCATCCTTGGCCGCACTGGCAAAAAGGGAGCGCTGGCTAGCAACGAGGAGAGCAGCGAGGCCAATGCGCAGGTTTCTAGCGCCGACAAGTTCACCGGGTCAAAGACCGAGACCGCCATGCTGTCGTGGTCCGAGATTCTGGGTGCCCCCAGCTACACGCAGCTGCGGGAGGACGATGTTGAGCGCAGCGTGCAGGTGTGGCCGTTCAGCTCCGAGCGCAAGTCCATGAGCACGCTTGTCAAGATCCGCCGTCGCGAGGACGGCAAGTCCATCTGGCGCCTGTACGTCAAGGGTGCTCCCGAGATGGTGCTGGAGAACTGCCGCTGGGTGGTTGATGTTGACGGCGCCTTCCAGAGGCAGGACCGTGAGGAAATCATGAACCAGCAGGCCAGCTCGAACCCCTCGATGAGCAACTACAGCGGCGATGATGAGGACGCCCCCGCCTTCGCCTCTGTTGCCATGCCCAGCATCCCGCAAATCAACCTCGAGAACGACAGCGACGAGGACAATCTTGAGGTGCGCGGGCCGGCCGGCGAGCCGGTCCCGCTTCTGCGCGTCGACGCTACCGAAGACGACGATTCGAGCAGCCCGAACATGCCCGCGCTGGCCACCGGCGACTCGTCGTACCTGCTATCTGCCCACTACACGGGCTCGCAGAACATCGGCTCGGACACCACCGACGTCAACGACGACGCATATGCCCTGAACTTCCCGCCGGACTTTGCCCATAACCCGGCGATCCCGGCGCTGCCTCTGGACGACGAGACTCTGCGCGACCTCCGCCGCACCGTTGCCCACTACGCGTCGCGCGCCCTGCGCACCATCGGCGTGGCCTACCGCGACTTTGAGAGCTTTGACGAGGCCCGGCTGGTGCAAATGGAAAACGACAGCGAGCTGCGCGACTCGGCCGGTCTGGTCTGCCTGGGCATCTTCGCCATTGAGGACCCATTGCGCGACGGGGTCACTGATGCCGTCAGGCGCTGCCAGAACGCCGGCATTATCGTCCGCATGGTTACCGGCGACAACGTGCTGACTGCCCGTGCCATCGCCACGCAATGCGGCATTTACACGCCGGGCATGGGCGGAATCGTCCTGGAGGGCCCCAAATTCCGCCGTCTGAGCCCCGAGCAGATGGACGTCATTGTTCCGCGCCTACAGGTTCTGGCGCGCTCGTCGCCCGAGGATAAGCGCATGCTGGTCGAGTGGCTGCGCACACACGGCGAGGTGGTCTCGGTCACTGGCGACGGAACCAACGACGGCCCTGCCCTGAAGGCTGCGAATGTCGGCTTCTCGATGGGCATTGCCGGAACAGAGGTTGCCAAGGAGGCCTCGTCAATCGTTGTCATGGATGACAACTTCAAGTCCATTGTGCGCGCCTGCATGTGGGCCGTGCTGTCAACGACTCGGTCAAAAGTTCCTGCAGTTCCAAATCACCGTCAACGTCACTGCCGTGCTCATTGCCTTTGTGTCGTCCATTGTCGACAAGGAGCAAAAGTCGGTCTTCACTGCTGTCCAGCTGCTGTGGATCAATCTGATCATGGACACCTTTGCCGCCCTTGCCCTGGCCACCGACCCGCCCAGCGAGGAGCTGCTGGACCGGTACCCCGAGAAACAGGGCTCGCCCTTGATTACCTTCACCATGTGGAAGAACATCATTGGCCAGTCCATCTTCCAGGTCGTTGTGTGCTTCCTGACTCTATATGCCGCCGACGACATCTTCCACCTGCACACTGTCGAAAGCAGCTACGACATGCTGGTTCTGCGCACTCTGGTCTTCAACACGTTTGCCTGGATGCAAATCTTCAACGAGTTCAACTGCCGTGTGCTGCACAATGAGGTCAATTGTTTCAAGGGCATGCAAAAGAACATGTTCTTTTTGTCCATTGTGCTCATATCCGTCGTCGGCCAGGTCATCATCATCCAGTGGGGTGGCGCCGCCTTCCAGACCACTGCGCTTAGCGCAAAGTACTGGGCCTTTTCAATTGTCGGCGGATTCGTTGCGCTGCCTGTCGGCCTAGTGCTGCGACTGGTTCCCGACCAGCTTATCTGGTGGATGATGCCGTTCATTCCTCAAGACATCTACAAGACCCCCGCCAATCTTGAGTGGCAGCCGCCAGCGCAAACTGTCCAGAGCAAGCTGATTGGCGACAATGGCAACCAGCGCCACGGCAAGGGCTCGGACGACGAGTACGACCAGTACAGCCCCCTGGCCGATTCCAAGGGCATGCAAAAGACCTCAGTGTTCAAGTTCGGCTCTGAGCTGTCCAAGCGCTTCCAGAAGCCCCGCGACACTGCCCGCACCCCAGGCCGCACCCCAGGCCGCTCCAGACATGCTGTGCAGCCCACGCCACCTGACTCTGCAGTGAATCAGGCCAGCGCCGAGGTTGATTCTGCTACTAGCCCCCGGCTGGCGCGAGAGCCGCGGAAGCAGCATGGACGCCGTGGCAGCGATCAGCCGACCAAAAATGTATTGGCTGCTGCCATGGTCCCCTCGATGGTGGCCAGCAGCGTCGGCATTGGCATGTCCACCAGCGCCATGCCGCCAAACAAGATGTCCTTTGCCGACCTGGTCGACCAGGAACTCGAGAAAACCCCCAGGCCCCCTACACCCTAAGCAAAATATCAACTGAATAAATTAGCTTTTTACTGGGTCGGGAGTTTCCTGCGTACTGAGGGAGAAAAAAACAGGCCAGTATCCCTCACCTCTCATTGCCCATATGCATGGCGCAAAAGAGGATGCTTAAAGTGGTTAATCCCTTGTCATCTGGTTAATGCAAGCGGCATGTCTTGCATATGTGGTGGCCTCCCACCATTTCCGCCTCCTATTCGTGTTCAGGCGAAGGA
This sequence comes from Linderina pennispora, assembly GCF_002104995.1. NCBI lineage: Eukaryota > Fungi > Kickxellomycota > Kickxellomycetes > Kickxellales > Kickxellaceae > Linderina > Linderina pennispora. The sequence continues at coordinate 5,159 of NW_024468467.1, read as the reverse complement.
ACAAGGTTTGGCCGGCCTATTTCGCCTCCCCAAGCTAGATGTAAGTGTGACAGCCATGAGAATCTGTTCAGTTTTTCCTCTGCTATAAACGGGGATGGCATGAACATTTTGGCACAATGCCTGCCACCGCAACACATGAATAAAGATGCCTTCCCCGTGTGCTGTGGTATACATGTATACCCAGCCACAGGTTCCTACTAGGACATAAGACAACATGCGGGTGTGGGTTTCAGGATATAGCGCTGGGAAATAAAATTGTGCAATCTGCGAATCACAGGAAACCAGTTTATGCGAACAAGTATTTGTAGAAAAAAAAAGAACACTAGGAAGTATGCAGACTCGTGCAATGTGCATCCCTCCCTCCCTCCCGTTCCTGTGCAACCATGGTTCTGAGCACATTAGGCGCTTTGATTTTCGCATGTGCCTCAATATCCCCCCCTATCATTTCTCTGACATCCTTGTCTGACATTGCTGCACTGGCCCTCAGTGACAAAGCAGGTTAGATGTTCACCAGATGCATGTGCAATTCCCCCGTCACCTACCCTCCCCAAAAAACCCCCTCAAATAGCTCATGTCCTGACCTCTCGAATTCTTCTTCCCCCTGCTCCTCCCGTCTTGTCAACTAGCGCATAGTATTGTTTTTGGTTGACCTCCGCTAGCGAAAAGCCTTAAATTGCCCCAAGCTTCCTTCTTTCCACGGCTATTTCAACCCCGACACTCTTTTGCTAACTTATTCCCTCATTTCACTCTACCCAACAGTTATCTATACTGGGTTTTCTGTTCTATACAGGCATTTGCAAGGAATATTCGTGATATGGCAATCCCTCAAGACGAAACTCCGCCTGTATGTGCGCTCTGTGTGGCGCTGCAACGACTGCAACTGGTCGTCGGAGAGCGCAAGTGAAAAGGACAGCCACCAGGACACCTACGGCCACTACGATTGGGCTTGATACACCACATATCGTGATTGGTTAGCACCCAGTTTCTCTTCTCGTTGTGAACGATAACCTTAGGCTTAGTTAGATTGGACATGTAGCCTTGCGTACCGCCAAAACACACAATAACACACCTTTATCTCGTCTCTTACATTTGGCTATAAAAAGCTCCATGGTATCAAACCAGCCAACCTCTATAGTGACGAGAACCTACACGTCATCCGCTATGCTGCATATTCAGTCCGCTGTGCTTCTGTTGCAAATCCACACCCCTCTTGCCCCCTTCAGAAATAGAAATAATTTGGCCTGTCATCTGTGCTGCACGCGCCTTATTATCAAGCTGACTTGGTCACACCTCAATACCACCTGCTTCCCCGTCCCCATCCGCTCATCTTTTCTGACAGCAATTGCTGGTAGGTAGGTATAGAACAGCGGGTACGACCCTATGGGCGTCAGCAGCATGGCAGTGAATCCAATGGCCAGCGGCAAAGGCATGAATTACTTGGGCTTGGTATTTTGATGCGCATTGCTGATGATGATACTGATAGGAAGGATCAGCCTGGAAACACGCCGCACCTGGAAGGCATCAGTCGCTCTCCTACAGAGGGTAAGGGGCCGAGATCGCTGAGCGATTGGTGGCAGCTATCTGCTTACCGATCGATATTTGTAGATCGATTGATGGGTGTTTTTGAGTTGACTACCAGAGGGTATACGAGACTGTGTGGTGTGACTGAGCTGAATACACCGAATAATCCAAAGGAAAGGGTCCCAGCGCTACTGACAGCAGTTCCTGTTAAAGGCTAGCTAGAGCAATTGGAAAAGGCAGAATTTAGCGTTTTTGATCTGCAGTTGTAGCAGCGGACAGTGAAGCTGGTATGGCATCTGTGACACGTAGACTGCAAGGGGACGCGGATAAGCCAAACACCAACCATTGAATATACTAAAAAAAGTCAAAAAAAAAAATGGTGTTGTGTTAGTTAGATATGTAGGAGGTTTTAAAGGTGATATTTAATACTGAAGAAAAGAGAGAAAAGAAAATAGACAAGTTGCACGGAGGTATTTTCAATGCGGCCGTTTGTGCAGCTCATCAAGGGCTAGACGTTACCTCCATAGTGTAGGCTGTAGCGGGGCTCTTGCTGGCGCCCGGCTTGCCACCACCTGATTCGACTGACATTGCCTCGCCCAGCGTGCAAAAAAGCGCCTGTATATCCAAAAAGAGAAGCCCCGCAGGAGCAAAAGACACTGCCCGATGTGAGGCTCGAACTCACGACCTTGAGATTATGAGACTCACGCTCTGCCAACTGAGCCAATCGGACGCATTCCATGTGATTTCCAAACGACCAGTTGTTCGACTGATCCGATCACGATTTCGAGTTCCTTCAGAAAAAAATTGTATAAAGCGATTGTGGAACATGGAACCACATAAATGTGGTTTGTGGTTGCTGGTATGGTCTGCCTCTTCCATCGAAGGATAAAATGCATACATCTACATGATCATTCATTGAGAAATTTTTAGTTTAAAGCTACTTCAGGTCATTTATTTTTGTAGCGGAGATACACGTTTGAGTAGAGCATATCAAGAACGTCATCCTTCAGCTTGTCAAAGCAGCTCATCGTGATTGTGCCCCCATCCAAGTAGTCCTGTGCAACTCTGATGACTTGGCTAGACGTGTTTATCGCCAGCGATGATTCGGGAAGTATGAATGTGGTCAGAATGGCAGAAACAGGCTCGGCGGATTCTCTCAGAAATGGTGGTCGAGTCGTCAATGACTAGTCGCGGAAATGCCCTTGGCCATGGTTTGCACGATGCCAGTAGTAATATCAGTAAGTCCAATCCCAAACGATGACGGCCTGGTCAGCCTTGATTCGGGCGATTCCGATCTCCGTGTGTCGTCGAACAAAAATGGAGCAACAACATCTTGGGATGCATGGCTGCGACCAGTTCCTGATATAGAACACGTGACATGTAGATTTGGAGTCGTCGTCGGAGGCTGCAGGGTATCAAACGACGATATAACCGAGCCAGATATCGGCCTCAAAGTTCGTGTTCTGCTCGGGCGTTGAATGGGTTTTGAGGTCAAGATGGATGTTGGCTTTGAGTGCCGCGTAAGCGTCGAGGAAGGACATCAGCTCGCTGCAAAAACAACGCCACTGCAAACTGTTTGAGTCTCTCGTGCTCTTCCGGGATCCTGTAGAGCTGCATAAAAAACCCTCTCTGGTTGTTCCCGATTGCCGTCTAGCCGTGATGGGCAGCCGGCTTGGACGTCGGAACTCGTCAATAAACTGGTCTGCGTCATTCATGCTCGACCTCCTGCGTTCTCGGTAGGCAATATAAAACGACTCAACCAGTGGTACGACAATCGACTGTATGTAGATGATAAACATCTGAGCCCATGTGAAGAATAAAGGGGGTGATGTAGTGGTTGATCGGCTGAATCGCAAATTCCCAGACAATGACAATAGGATATTGTAACATCCCAGTCACAACGCAGATGATAAGGGAGTTTCTAATTCCATATGCATCGTGGTATCGCCAGATAAGCGCAAGGAGAATAGGGCAAGCAATGAAGTAGTAAATGCCAGAAAAGATGGCTAAAGGCAACATCACCCATGCTCTAACGCAATTGTAGTGCATCGGACGGATAGTCAGTAAAAGGCGAAAAGATATTTCCGAACAAGAGACCAATCGCCAGAAGCACCAATAATATCAGGAGTATTTTTCCCCACTACTCGGTTTGACATGATGCACGGGCTAGCACGGTTAAAACGCGACTTCGGTTAGCATTCTTCTGTCGAAGGGATAACTCTTTGCTGTTACAGCAGAGTCGAGAAGATATCGATACACGCCCACTGTGAGATCCATGACTGCTGCTCCTCTGTTCGATTTCCGCAGGCTCGATGACAATAGCGGCTAGGCTGGTCGAATTATTTGTGTCAACTGTATCAGGGACTGATGGCCGATGCCTATGCAGGTTGTGAACGCTTTGAAGCGACATTGCGAGAGAGTGTTTGCGCTGTCCATCTGTCGGACTGATTGTTGGCTGTGACTTGTTGAGGTTGTAGGACGACTGTAAATATCTCTGCCCGCCTATCTCACGCAACCGGTCCAGATACTGGTGTAAATTGCCTGGCCGAATAGGGTTATCCCGTACCTCGTGCCCAATCGCAGTATGTGAGCGCGCCTGAATGTAAAACCGCAAAGCGCGAAGCCCAAATGCATATAGCCAGATATTGTATCCAGTGTACAATAGCCAAAAGTCGAGAAAGCACGGGAATAGTGGTATAGCGTTATGGCATAGGGTGCAACAGCCGAATATGAACCCACCAACCACCTGCAACGTGAGCAGAAACACTGACCGCTCCCTTAACGAGCGCTCTTGTGATCGCCTTGCTCTCCAGATGTACAGCGAGAAGGTCACCACTGTGAATATAATGTAAAAGCCCAGCACTGAATAAAATACGATTTTGTATACTAGGATGGAACTTTTGCCGACAAGAGCGGGATCGCTACCGAGAAGGTATGGTATCCTGGTGCTGTAGTGCTAGCATTACCATGCGAAGATGTGAGAGCACGTATATATCTGGTTTGGATCTGAAAGTTGGACTATGCCATGGTACTGGATATAGGATCATAAGAATAATAGCAAAGATAGCTGGAGAAACACAGAAGAGATAGGTCATATTCCATAGTTCACTGATCTGGGCAAGCTCCAAAGGCACCCAGACATGGTCCTGCAGGAACATGGCGTAAGAGTAGCATCATTGCTGGAGAGCTGCAACTCTCGGCCTCCGACAGTCCAGACCCGTGCCTGGTAAAGCACGGCTGTCCATGCACATCTTGGATTAGTGAGCTAATCGCCTGGATCTACTAATCTGCGACTTTCACGTTATCTCGGCATAATCACAACCTAATCCGCAACCGCGGTTGGGACCATTGCTGGCAATCGCCAGGAACTGCAACCTTTTCTTTTCCGAGAAAACCATCGTTGCTCGAAAAGCGCTATTCCCCCCCCACACTCACCTTCCCCTTGAAACTTTTTCATAATGGACAAGCAGGTTATCGGTATCCTTGGCGGAGGCCAGCTCGACGCATGTTCATCGAGGCGGCTGGCCGCATGAATGTCGAGGTGCGGGTGCTTGACCCGACCGCTCTCTCGCCTGCCAAGCAGATCAGCAACTCGGACAAGCACATTGACGAGCCGTTCACGTCCTCGGAGGCGATCA
>NW_024468466.1:0-13322 GCF_002104995.1 Linderina pennispora | reverse complement strand
GCTAGTTATCTGCATAACAACTATTTATACATGTTTAAACTAATTGGCAATTTCAGTGAAATAAAAATTTCACCCAAACCGCCATCGGCATCTTGGAAAAGTTTCAGTGAACATAATTTCCCTTGTGGTTGCTTAGCCACATCTATTGAGATATTGACTTTTGTTGGCCCAATGATAATTAACCCAATATATGGCAAAGGTTTTCTTTCTGGTTGAAATTATGTTCACTGAAACTTTTCCAAGATGCCGATGGCTGGTTTGGGTGAAATGGCAAAAAAAATATTTGTATTTTTAAAATCAATTATACACACAAAAAACATTCTGGACACAACAATTATAAATATCTGTTACAAAAATATCTAGTAGCAAAAAAATAGTTCTGAAAACGATTATTCAAATAACTATCTAACAAAATTGTAATTTACTAAAATTTACAAGTCCAGGAATGACCCCCTTCCAAAGTGAACTAAGAGCATTACTAACAAGAGTGTTGTCAGAAAGAAGAAATATGCCTGATGTTGCTGATGCTAGGTATACTGCTAGAGGTGTAGAGCAACTTGGATTTAAGCACTCTTCTGAAATATTTGTTGACTCATTCATTGTTGAGGTTGTTGTTGAGAAATGCAGTGAATCAGATATAAAGGTGAAGCAGAAGTCAGCTAGTGTTAGATTGCATAAAGTATTTGGAGAAGGTTTTGGTTATAAGTATGTTAGAAGCAAGATTAGTGAGCAATATGGACCAGTTGCTATTTACAAAGTATCTACCCCAAACATTGCAATAACTAGTTCTTTGTTAACAGTGAAGTTTGCTACTATGGCTGATCACAAAATATTTCTACAGAATTATGACATCACAATGGATTGTATGAATATCTCATCTAGAAATATTATCTATAAATACCTTTTAGAAAGAGGAGTTGAAAAGAAAGATGTTGTAGATGATTTACACAAGTCTGGCTCTAACTGTATTAGCTGGTTTACAAAGAAAGGAGATGTTAAAGTTAAGAACAAAATTTATAACAAGTTTATTCAGCTTCTTGAGAGTGGTGAAGTTCGTAATCCTCTTAGTTCCAAACTTTCTGAATTTGTAATGCCAACTTTGCACAACTTTGGAGAAACATTGTATGCTTGCAGAAACTCTGGTTTGACTAGGATAGAACTAACTGTACATTCTTCTCAGATGCAAACAGTTGAATGGAATAGTAACTTGCTTCTTAACACAGTTCAGTTTATGAATGAATGCAGAACATTTGCAACTTCTTATGAAAAGCAGTGGAAAGCACTTGTTGATAAAGTTAGTAGTTGTTATACAGTTTGCATTTATGTGAGACAACAGCATACTCTAGCATATTGTCATTGGTTTAACTCTATCACATCAAAGAAGCAAGGAATTATTAAGAAACTAAACAAGAATGATGATCCAATGGTAGTTGTTGCTAATCTCTCATTCAACAACAGACCTACACTTTATCAAATATATGATTCACTTGAGAGTGGTCTTGAAACAGAAAAAGTTCTTAGAAGAGTTGATGAGAATATAACTATTGTTCCAAGTCAGAGAAACTCCTTCTGGTCAACTTATCCTACAACTAAGCAGTATCACACTTTTGAAGAGATGGGATTAGTTAACTATAAAGGAATGCATATTGGTTGGATAGATAGTAAGCAAGCAAAGAGTAAGATATGTCTATCAAAAATGTCAGAGGATAAATATTCTGCAAAAGAGGAAAACATCAATGCATTAACAACAGCAATAGACAATATCACACTTGATGAAACTAGCCATATATTTATCAAAGAGAATACAGATCTGAAACCTTCATTGTATAGAGTTGCTTACAATGTTCTTCAGTTAGGTGATGAATTTACAGCTACACATTATGCACTCCATACTTTTAGAGGACATTCATACTTCTATGTTGATATTCTTATTAAAGGGAGAGATAAACAGCCAACTCTTATTAGGACACCAGTTGACAGTTCTATTGGAAAAGCAATTTCTCAACAGTTAGGAGAAAGAAAGCAACAAATATATCTAAGAGTTATAAGTGTGGGATATAGAACAATCACAGTTGAATAGCAGCCATTTTAAAACATAGTATAAGCAACCATTCTCTCCATATCTCTATGGAAAGTATGACAAACATCATACACATGTTCAACCCTTACCTCACAATCAGTAGCAATATGTTGGATCCAATTACGCACTTGTATTGCTAAGTCATCACTCATATCAAAGTCATGAATAAGTAGCAGAGTAAGCATATCTCTTTCTTCCTCACACATCTCAGCTAAATGTTGCTTGAAGAAGTTCTGGAATGATCCCATTTTCTAAAATTGATAAAAGTTGAAATTTTTATTTATGACTACCTCACACAGATGGACAATCAATTACAAGAATTAAGAGAGAAGGAGTGGAATGTGCTCTACACAACAAAGTGGAGATTTCTTGATGAAGACTGGTTAGTACATAAACAACAGAAGTACTATAGGAGTGAAGCTCATGAAGTGAAAGAAATAAAGCTCATCAAAGATACACTTGTAAAGCAACTTGGAATGATCCCTGTGTTCTTCTTCTTAAATGTTCTATTTGGTGGAAAGCAGTATCCATGTCCTTACAGAAATGTTGAGAAAGGACTCTTGATTTTGTACCAGTTAGTTGCTGGGCTATCAATCAATGAGATGGAGAGGTTTATTCCTAAGAGCAGCTACCAAGTAATTCATAATATGTTCTATATCTCAGAGTTAAGTGAGTTGAACAAGAAGCTTTCACACTACTTGCACACAATGTTCTCCACTCCAGAACTAAGAGTGATCTCAGCAAAGATTCAGAATCCAACAAACTTTAAGCATATAACTCTTATGTTAGATGGACATGACTCACGAGCTCTACATAATGGTGCATACAAACCAAATCTTTATTCCTTCAAGTTGAAGAAGTCAGGATATAGAACACAAGTTTGCATTGATTTGAATGGAATGGTTGTCCTTGTTTCACCAACTGAGGAATGTAAAGACCACCCAGACTCTAAGATGATTAAGAATATGTCACTATTGAAATACATCTCTCCAGTAGATTGTGTTGTTTTAGATGGTGGTTATCCTCAAAGTATTCTGGAAGAGTTAACAGAAGCAGAAGAGAATGAGAATTTTGGAATGCATAACTTTTGCTTACCAGTTAGAAAGCCAAGAGGAACCAACTTAAGTGAAGCAGAGTTAGAATATAATAGCAAACTTGGGTCATTTAGATCAATGGTTGAGAGCACATTTGGAGAACTAGGTAACACATTTAAGAGACTATCAAATAGAGAAGTTGTGAGAATTAGAAACACAACTGTATACAATGTGCAGTTTAAACTCTGTTGCTTACTCTACAATATGAAGAAGATCCTAGCAGCTAGTAAAGTTCCTGTTGAACATCACCACACACTTTGGGTTCTATCTAACTTTGACTACCCTAGCAACAACCAGGAGAGATCAACACATGCTGAAGTTGGAAGTACTTTACCACAAAAAGTAGAGTTAGAAGCTTCAATGAGAGAACTACAAGATAGACTGATTCAAGCTAAAATTGATGAGTCAATGAACTTCTATGTAGACATGTCATAAGTAACTTTTAAAATAGGAATTCTCAGTAAGAAATTTGCATTGATAGAAAATGCTTCAATAAGGAGGTCATTCAGAGCTAGTTATCTGCATAACAACTATTTATACATGTTTAAACTATTGGCAATTTCAGTGAAATAAAAATTTCACCCAAACCGCCATCGGCATCTTGGAAAAGTTTCAGTGAACATAATTTCCTTGTGGTTGCTTAGCCACATCTATTGAGATATTGACTTTTGTTGCCCAATGATAATTAACCCAAATATGCAAAGGTTTTTCTTTCTGGTTGAAATTATGTTCACTGAAACTTTTCCAAGATGCCGATGGCGGTTTGGGTGAAATGGCAAAAAAAAATATTTGTATTTTTAAAATCAATTATACACACAAAAACATTCTGGACACAACAATTATAAATATCTGTTACAAAAATATCTAGTAGCAAAAAATAGTTCTGAAAACGATTATTCAAATAACTATCTAACAAAATTGTAATTTACTAAAATTTACAAGTCCAGGAATGACCCCCTTCCAAAGTGAACTAAGAGCATTACTAACAAGAGTGTTGTCAGAAAGAAGAAATATGCCTGATGTTGCTGATGCTAGGTATACTGCTAGAGGTGTAGAGCAACTTGGATTTAAGCACTCTTCTGAAATATTTGTTGACTCATTCATTGTTGAGGTTGTTGTTGAGAAATGCAGTGAATCAGATATAAAGGTGAAGCAGAAGTCAGCTAGTGTTAGATTGCATAAAGTATTTGGAGAAGGTTTTGGTTATAAGTATGTTAGAAGCAAGATTAGTGAGCAATATGGACCAGTTGCTATTTACAAAGTATCTACCCCAAACATTGCAATAACTAGTTCTTTGTTAACAGTGAAGTTTGCTACTATGGCTGATCACAAAATATTTCTACAGAATTATGACATCACAATGGATTGTATGAATATCTCATCTAGAAATATTATCTATAAATACCTTTTAGAAAGAGGAGTTGAAAAGAAAGATGTTGTAGATGATTTACACAAGTCTGGCTCTAACTGTATTAGCTGGTTTACAAAGAAAGGAGATGTTAAAGTTAAGAACAAAATTTATAACAAGTTTATTCAGCTTCTTGAGAGTGGTGAAGTTCGTAATCCTCTTAGTTCCAAACTTTCTGAATTTGTAATGCCAACTTTGCACAACTTTGGAGAAACATTGTATGCTTGCAGAAACTCTGGTTTGACTAGGATAGAACTAACTGTACATTCTTCTCAGATGCAAACAGTTGAATGGAATAGTAACTTGCTTCTTAACACAGTTCAGTTTATGAATGAATGCAGAACATTTGCAACTTCTTATGAAAAGCAGTGGAAAGCACTTGTTGATAAAGTTAGTAGTTGTTATACAGTTTGCATTTATGTGAGACAACAGCATACTCTAGCATATTGTCATTGGTTTAACTCTATCACATCAAAGAAGCAAGGAATTATTAAGAAACTAAACAAGAATGATGATCCAATGGTAGTTGTTGCTAATCTCTCATTCAACAACAGACCTACACTTTATCAAATATATGATTCACTTGAGAGTGGTCTTGAAACAGAAAAAGTTCTTAGAAGAGTTGATGAGAATATAACTATTGTTCCAAGTCAGAGAAACTCCTTCTGGTCAACTTATCCTACAACTAAGCAGTATCACACTTTTGAAGAGATGGGATTAGTTAACTATAAAGGAATGCATATTGGTTGGATAGATAGTAAGCAAGCAAAGAGTAAGATATGTCTATCAAAAATGTCAGAGGATAAATATTCTGCAAAAGAGGAAAACATCAATGCATTAACAACAGCAATAGACAATATCACACTTGATGAAACTAGCCATATATTTATCAAAGAGAATACAGATCTGAAACCTTCATTGTATAGAGTTGCTTACAATGTTCTTCAGTTAGGTGATGAATTTACAGCTACACATTATGCACTCCATACTTTTAGAGGACATTCATACTTCTATGTTGATATTCTTATTAAAGGGAGAGATAAACAGCCAACTCTTATTAGGACACCAGTTGACAGTTCTATTGGAAAAGCAATTTCTCAACAGTTAGGAGAAAGAAAGCAACAAATATATCTAAGAGTTATAAGTGTGGGATATAGAACAATCACAGTTGAATAGCAGCCATTTTAAAACATAGTATAAGCAACCATTCTCTCCATATCTCTATGGAAAGTATGACAAACATCATACACATGTTCAACCCTTACCTCACAATCAGTAGCAATATGTTGGATCCAATTACGCACTTGTATTGCTAAGTCATCACTCATATCAAAGTCATGAATAAGTAGCAGAGTAAGCATATCTCTTTCTTCCTCACACATCTCAGCTAAATGTTGCTTGAAGAAGTTCTGGAATGATCCCATTTTCTAAAATTGATAAAAGTTGAAATTTTTATTTATGACTACCTCACACAGATGGACAATCAATTACAAGAATTAAGAGAGAAGGAGTGGAATGTGCTCTACACAACAAAGTGGAGATTTCTTGATGAAGACTGGTTAGTACATAAACAACAGAAGTACTATAGGAGTGAAGCTCATGAAGTGAAAGAAATAAAGCTCATCAAAGATACACTTGTAAAGCAACTTGGAATGATCCCTGTGTTCTTCTTCTTAAATGTTCTATTTGGTGGAAAGCAGTATCCATGTCCTTACAGAAATGTTGAGAAAGGACTCTTGATTTTGTACCAGTTAGTTGCTGGGCTATCAATCAATGAGATGGAGAGGTTTATTCCTAAGAGCAGCTACCAAGTAATTCATAATATGTTCTATATCTCAGAGTTAAGTGAGTTGAACAAGAAGCTTTCACACTACTTGCACACAATGTTCTCCACTCCAGAACTAAGAGTGATCTCAGCAAAGATTCAGAATCCAACAAACTTTAAGCATATAACTCTTATGTTAGATGGACATGACTCACGAGCTCTACATAATGGTGCATACAAACCAAATCTTTATTCCTTCAAGTTGAAGAAGTCAGGATATAGAACACAAGTTTGCATTGATTTGAATGGAATGGTTGTCCTTGTTTCACCAACTGAGGAATGTAAAGACCACCCAGACTCTAAGATGATTAAGAATATGTCACTATTGAAATACATCTCTCCAGTAGATTGTGTTGTTTTAGATGGTGGTTATCCTCAAAGTATTCTGGAAGAGTTAACAGAAGCAGAAGAGAATGAGAATTTTGGAATGCATAACTTTTGCTTACCAGTTAGAAAGCCAAGAGGAACCAACTTAAGTGAAGCAGAGTTAGAATATAATAGCAAACTTGGGTCATTTAGATCAATGGTTGAGAGCACATTTGGAGAACTAGGTAACACATTTAAGAGACTATCAAATAGAGAAGTTGTGAGAATTAGAAACACAACTGTATACAATGTGCAGTTTAAACTCTGTTGCTTACTCTACAATATGAAGAAGATCCTAGCAGCTAGTAAAGTTCCTGTTGAACATCACCACACACTTTGGGTTCTATCTAACTTTGACTACCCTAGCAACAACCAGGAGAGATCAACACATGCTGAAGTTGGAAGTACTTTACCACAAAAAGTAGAGTTAGAAGCTTCAATGAGAGAACTACAAGATAGACTGATTCAAGCTAAAATTGATGAGTCAATGAACTTCTATGTAGACATGTCATAAGTAACTTTTAAAATAGGAATTCTCAGTAAGAAATTTGCATTGATAGAAAATGCTTCAATAAGGAGGTCATTCAGAGCTAGTTATCTGCATAACAACTATTTATACATGTTTAAACTATTGGCAATTTCAGTGAAATAAAAATTTCACCCAAACCGCCATCGGCATCTTGGAAAAGTTTCAGTGAACATAATTTCCTTGTGGTTGCTTAGCCACATCTATTGAGATATTGACTTTTGTTGCCCAATGATAATTAACCCCAAATATGCAAAGGTTTTTCTTTCTGGTTGAAATTATGTTCACTGAAACTTTTCCAAGATGCCGATGGCGGTTTGGGTGAAATGGCAAAAAAAATATTTGTATTTTTAAAATCAATTATACACACAAAAACATTCTGGACACAACAATTATAAATATCTGTTACAAAAATATCTAGTAGCAAAAAATAGTTCTGAAAACGATTATTCAAATAACTATCTAACAAAATTGTAATTTACTAAAATTTACAAGTCCAGGAATGACCCCCTATAACAAAAATATGTTATGCATTTACTTCCATAAAGAACATGCTCTTGGTTACTGCCATTGGTTCAATAGGACAACTATGAAGAAACAAGGAATAGCTAAAAAGTTGAAAGAGAATGAGGATGTGATGACTGTTGTTTCCAATCTTACATTTAATGGGCACCCAACTGTTCTTCTAACATATGCTACCAGCAGTGGTCCTGTTGAATCAGAAGTTGTTCTAAGAAGAGATAACACAAACATCACCATTGTTCCAAGTCAGAGGAATTCTTTCTGGCCTGTTGCTTCAAGAGAAAGACAACAACACACATTTGCTGAAATGGGACTTGTAAACTATCGTGGGATGCATATTGATTGGCTAACTGCTCAACAAGCAAGAGAGAAAGTTTGTCTCTCAACTCTCTCAAGTATTAGTGAGGATGCTGATGACCTAGGAATAGATGATCTTATTGCTGATATCAGCAACATTGAACTTGATGATCTAGAACCCATATACATAAGAGAAAATACTGATCTTAGGCCAGCTAGATACAAAGTTGCTTATAACATACTTCATGCTGGAGATGAGTTCCTAGTTAGTCATTATTTCTTATATACTTTTAGAGGGTTGCCATTCTACTATCTAGATATCTATATGATTCACAATGAAGTAGTTAGCAGTACTCACACTCATATCAAAATACAAGCAAGTAGTCCATTTGGTGAATATATTGCTTCTATTATTGGTGAACCAAATCAAGAAGTAGTACTTAAAGTAGCTAGAATTCATAATCGTATTATCCATATTGCGAGGATCTAGTTTTAAAATGGGCAGTTAGCAACCATTACTTCCATATCTGCACAACTGTAGTTGCATACATCAAACACATGCTTAATAGTAACACCCTTATCTTCTGAAACACTCTCAATCCATGCTCTGATATATACTGACAATTTCCTGCTCATACTGAAATTCTTAGTTAGTAGTTGTGCAAGCTTTTCTCTCTCTTGCTCATCAAGGTCAGCAAGTTTTGTAGTGAAGAAAGTGTAGAATGGGCCCATTGTAATAAATGACAACTTTTAAATTTATGAGTGCCTCACAATGATGAATCATCAATTACAAGAACTCAGAGAAAGGGAGTTTCATAAGCTGTACACAAACAAATGGAAGTTTCTGAATGATGACTGGGTAATTTTAAAGCCCACAAAATATCACAGAAGTGAAGTTCATGAAGTAAGAGAAATTAAGCATATAAAAGATACACTTCTTAAACATCTAGGGATGATTCCTGTTTTCTTCTTTCTGAATGTTTTGTTTGGTTGCACTCATTATCCATGTCCTTACAGAAGTGTAGAGAAAGGATTGCTCATCTTGTACCAACTTGTTGAAGGATTGTCAATCAATGAAATGGAAAGATTCATTCCAAGAAGCAGCTATCAAGCTATTCACAATATGTTCTATATTTCTGAAATGAAAGATTTGAACAAGAAACTAACATACTATCTGCAAACAATGTTTTCAACTCCAGAACTACGAGTCTTTGCAGCAAAGATACAGAATCCACAAGGGTTTAAACATGTAACACTAATGTTAGGAGGCCATTCATAAATATAAAAGTTTAAAGAAACTAAATATCTGTTAACAGAATAACCAATTAACAAATAAGAAATCAATTACTAACAGTAGATAAATATTTTAAAAAACAGAATGTTTAGCAATGGCCAAAAAGATTCTAGCAACTAGATTAACAAACAAACAAAGATGCCAAATATGGTGCTTCTACGAAACCCCCTTCGGCATCCTGAAAAATTTCAGTTGATACACAGGAGGTCATTCAGAGCTAGTTATCTGCATAACAACTATTTATACATGTTTAAACTATTGGCAATTTCAGTGAAATAAAAATTTCACCCAAACCGCCATCGGCATCTTGGAAAAGTTTCAGTGAACATAATTTCAACCAGAAAGAAAAACCTTTGCATATTTGGGGTTAATTATCATTGGGCAACAAAAGTCAATATCTCAATAGATGTGGCTAAGCAACCACAAGGAAATTATGTTCACTGAAACTTTTCCAAGATGCCGATGGCGGTTTGGGTGAAATGGCAAAAAAAATATTTGTATTTTTAAAATCAATTATACACACAAAAACATTCTGGACACAACAATTATAAATATCTGTTACAAAAATATCTAGTAGCAAAAAATAGTTCTGAAAACGATTATTCAAATAACTATCTAACAAAATTGTAATTTACTAAAATTTACAAGTCCAGGAATGACCCCCTTCCAAAGTGAACTAAGAGCATTACTAACAAGAGTGTTGTCAGAAAGAAGAAATATGCCTGATGTTGCTGATGCTAGGTATACTGCTAGAGGTGTAGAGCAACTTGGATTTAAGCACTCTTCTGAAATATTTGTTGACTCATTCATTGTTGAGGTTGTTGTTGAGAAATGCAGTGAATCAGATATAAAGGTGAAGCAGAAGTCAGCTAGTGTTAGATTGCATAAAGTATTTGGAGAAGGTTTTGGTTATAAGTATGTTAGAAGCAAGATTAGTGAGCAATATGGACCAGTTGCTATTTACAAAGTATCTACCCCAAACATTGCAATAACTAGTTCTTTGTTAACAGTGAAGTTTGCTACTATGGCTGATCACAAAATATTTCTACAGAATTATGACATCACAATGGATTGTATGAATATCTCATCTAGAAATATTATCTATAAATACCTTTTAGAAAGAGGAGTTGAAAAGAAAGATGTTGTAGATGATTTACACAAGTCTGGCTCTAACTGTATTAGCTGGTTTACAAAGAAAGGAGATGTTAAAGTTAAGAACAAAATTTATAACAAGTTTATTCAGCTTCTTGAGAGTGGTGAAGTTCGTAATCCTCTTAGTTCCAAACTTTCTGAATTTGTAATGCCAACTTTGCACAACTTTGGAGAAACATTGTATGCTTGCAGAAACTCTGGTTTGACTAGGATAGAACTAACTGTACATTCTTCTCAGATGCAAACAGTTGAATGGAATAGTAACTTGCTTCTTAACACAGTTCAGTTTATGAATGAATGCAGAACATTTGCAACTTCTTATGAAAAGCAGTGGAAAGCACTTGTTGATAAAGTTAGTAGTTGTTATACAGTTTGCATTTATGTGAGACAACAGCATACTCTAGCATATTGTCATTGGTTTAACTCTATCACATCAAAGAAGCAAGGAATTATTAAGAAACTAAACAAGAATGATGATCCAATGGTAGTTGTTGCTAATCTCTCATTCAACAACAGACCTACACTTTATCAAATATATGATTCACTTGAGAGTGGTCTTGAAACAGAAAAAGTTCTTAGAAGAGTTGATGAGAATATAACTATTGTTCCAAGTCAGAGAAACTCCTTCTGGTCAACTTATCCTACAACTAAGCAGTATCACACTTTTGAAGAGATGGGATTAGTTAACTATAAAGGAATGCATATTGGTTGGATAGATAGTAAGCAAGCAAAGAGTAAGATATGTCTATCAAAAATGTCAGAGGATAAATATTCTGCAAAAGAGGAAAACATCAATGCATTAACAACAGCAATAGACAATATCACACTTGATGAAACTAGCCATATATTTATCAAAGAGAATACAGATCTGAAACCTTCATTGTATAGAGTTGCTTACAATGTTCTTCAGTTAGGTGATGAATTTACAGCTACACATTATGCACTCCATACTTTTAGAGGACATTCATACTTCTATGTTGATATTCTTATTAAAGGGAGAGATAAACAGCCAACTCTTATTAGGACACCAGTTGACAGTTCTATTGGAAAAGCAATTTCTCAACAGTTAGGAGAAAGAAAGCAACAAATATATCTAAGAGTTATAAGTGTGGGATATAGAACAATCACAGTTGAATAGCAGCCATTTTAAAACATAGTATAAGCAACCATTCTCTCCATATCTCTATGGAAAGTATGACAAACATCATACACATGTTCAACCCTTACCTCACAATCAGTAGCAATATGTTGGATCCAATTACGCACTTGTATTGCTAAGTCATCACTCATATCAAAGTCATGAATAAGTAGCAGAGTAAGCATATCTCTTTCTTCCTCACACATCTCAGCTAAATGTTGCTTGAAGAAGTTCTGGAATGATCCCATTTTCTAAAATTGATAAAAGTTGAAATTTTTATTTATGACTACCTCACACAGATGGACAATCAATTACAAGAATTAAGAGAGAAGGAGTGGAATGTGCTCTACACAACAAAGTGGAGATTTCTTGATGAAGACTGGTTAGTACATAAACAACAGAAGTACTATAGGAGTGAAGCTCATGAAGTGAAAGAAATAAAGCTCATCAAAGATACACTTGTAAAGCAACTTGGAATGATCCCTGTGTTCTTCTTCTTAAATGTTCTATTTGGTGGAAAGCAGTATCCATGTCCTTACAGAAATGTTGAGAAAGGACTCTTGATTTTGTACCAGTTAGTTGCTGGGCTATCAATCAATGAGATGGAGAGGTTTATTCCTAAGAGCAGCTACCAAGTAATTCATAATATGTTCTATATCTCAGAGTTAAGTGAGTTGAACAAGAAGCTTTCACACTACTTGCACACAATGTTCTCCACTCCAGAACTAAGAGTGATCTCAGCAAAGATTCAGAATCCAACAAACTTTAAGCATATAACTCTTATGTTAGATGGACATGACTCACGAGCTCTACATAATGGTGCATACAAACCAAATCTTTATTCCTTCAAGTTGAAGAAGTCAGGATATAGAACACAAGTTTTGCATTGATTTGAATGGAATGGTTGTCCTTGTTTCACCAACTGAGGAATGTAAAGACCACCCAGACTCTAAGATGATTAAGAATATGTCACTATTGAAATACATCTCTCCAGTAGATTGTGTTGTTTTTAGATGGTGGTTATCCTCAAAGTATTCTGGAAGAGTTAACAGAAGCAGAAGAGAATGAGAATTTTGGAATGCATAACTTTTGCTTACCAGTTAGAAAGCCAAGAGGAACCAACTTAAGTGAAGCAGAGTTAGAATATAATAGCAAACTTGGGTCATTTAGATCAATGGTTGAGAGCACATTTGGAGAACTAGGTAACACATTTAAGAGACTATCAAATAGAAGAAGTTGTGAGAATTAGAAACACAACTAGTATACAATGTGCAGTTTAAACTCTGTTGCTTACTCTACAATATGAAGAAGATCCTAGCAGCTAGTAAAGTTCCTGTTGAACATCACCACACACTTTGGTTCTATCTAACTTTGACTACCCTAGCAACAACCAGGAGAGATCAACACATGCTGAAGTTGGAAGTACTTTACCACAAAAAGTAGAGTTAGAAGCTTCAATGAGAGAACTACAAGATAGACTGATTCAAGCTAAAATTGATGAGTCAATGAACTTCTATGTAGACATGTCATAAGTAACTTTTAAAATAGGAATTCTCAGTAAGAAATTTGCATTGATAGAAAATGCTTCAATAAGGAGGTCATTCAGAGCTAGTTATCTGC
>NW_024468465.1:0-13445 GCF_002104995.1 Linderina pennispora | reverse complement strand
TCCTAACCTGATCACTGCTTCAACTGGTAGATACCATGTGCAAAGATTCACATGCAAAGGTGTGGCAATTATTGCTCGTTTCGCTTTATTTAATTCCTTCCGTGGAAAAATATGTGCTAGTGAAGGCAATCTCTGCTTGCTGCTTCGTTGCATGCGAAACCAAGCAAGAATGGGTTCTGGCTAGCGCCAAGTGCAAGTCCAACCTTCGAGCTTGCCGATGGATGCGTTTTTTGCGGACAAGCTTGCATTTGATTCCATGGCAATCAACCGGACCAAACCGTATTTTCTCCATTTCGGTCTTGCAATACCCGAATCCAACTAGAAGAGCCATGGCATGCACGGAAAATTCCTTGCTCGTTGTAGTTTTCAATGTGCACACTTACCAGCTAACTAATCTTTTCTATCTTTACGGCACATATCTGTTGTGCCTGCACTTTCGCTAGCAAGCACAGCAAAAAAGAATCATTGCGCATAAGCACAGGGTAAACATAAAGAACCAAAGACCAACAAATACCGGATGGGTACGGCAAATGGGCTCTACCCACGGACAAATCTTCCGCTTTATACCCGCAAAGGTATATAAACAGCGCCGAGTATCGATGGCTTTGGTTAAATTCCTCACTGCTAACAGACAATCTCTTCCTTCCTTCCCCCTAAAGCCTTCAGCCATCCGCTTATTCCTACTTACGCTGGCCGTATACCTCTTAATCACGTCATGCTTTTCAAGACCACCGCTGCCTTCCTTGCTCTGACCGTTGCTGCTCTCGGTCATATGCAAATCAACTACCCGTGTCCTCGCTACTCGCCTCACTGTGCCACAACCCCTGCTCTCCCGGCTGGAGAAAGCGTCGACTACAACCTCGCTAACCCGATCGGCTCTAATGGCACCGTCCTGGCACCATTATGCCACTACACGACTCCATGGCCGACAAATGTTGCCACCTGGACTGCCGGCCAGACGGTGACCGTGCAGTTCTATCCATCCGGTGCCACTCACACTGGTGGTCACTGCGAGTTCTCTATCTCCTACGACGGTGGAAAGACATTTGTTGTTCTTCACCAGGAACTTCAGTACTGCTTCTACACAGCACCACCTTCAGCAGGCGGTGTTAACACTGTCCGAAGCTACACCTTCACACTTCCCTCCAATCTGCCAGGTTCTGACCACGCACTGTTTGCGTGGTCATGGGTCCAACGCCTCCGGTAACCGTGAGTTCTACAACGATTGTGCTGACATTACAATTGTTGGCGCTGCTGGCTCATACACTGGCAAGCAGATGACTATTGCCAACTACGGCCCTGGCTATCCTGCTATTCCCGAGTTCCTTGGCAACTATAATACTGGTCTGGGCTACTACACGAGCAAACACTTCGGTGACGTACTGGCCCGGGCTCTACCGGCGGCGGCTCTGGCACGACCACCACCTTCGGCTGTCACCACTACCACATCTGCTGCGCCATCAACCACCACTACCATTGCTCCTACGTCGTCAGCTCCGAAGACTACAACTGCCACAAGTGCACCCCCGACCACGACCACCACAAGCGCAGCCCCGACCACGACTTCCGGTTCAGGCTCGTGCACTTCGGGCAACTACCAATGCACGTCGGATAAGTCTAGCTTCCAGTTTGTGACAACGGCGTGTGGACAGTGCCTATCTCGTGTGGAAGCGGACTCAGCTGTGTGCAGTCCGGAGCTTCCATCTACTGCAGCTAACTATACGCAAGCATCATGCGGCCAGTGTTTACGATCTATCCCTCACGATTTTCCTTTCCTTCGACAGTGTATCTACCACCCGAGTGCACACGCTGAGAGTATAATAAAGGTTGAACCTTAAGTAGCATATGCACTCATATCAGTCCCCAGATCCAAGATATGATCGAGCCTGACACACATACAGAGGCTATAGGGGATGCCCATTGATGGAAGCCGAGGCACAGGCAAGGTGAGATAAACGGTAGCATTGATATGCGGACGCAAGCCAACGGCTCTAAAAGAGTAGTATCATTATTTCTATTCGTAAAGTTGGGTGGTTTTTGTTACGGTGTAGTTTAGCCCAGCCGCAGTACACGCTGCTGCCGTTCTGGACGCACGTAGTGCCCGAAGCACAGGCCAGAGTGGAGCTCCAGGCTCCACCGAGGCACACTTGATAACCTGTCTTGTCTGATGTGCACTGGTAGGTATAGTTTGTGCATGATCCTGGAGCAGCCGATGTGGTCGGGACAGCACTGGTCGACGGAGCAGTAGTCGTCGCTACCTTGGTAGTGCTGGTGACAGGGGGAGCAGACGAAGTCGGTGCAAGCTGAGGTAGTAGTAGTGGCAGGAGCGAGGTAGTGGTGCCAGAGCCGCCATTATAAGCCAGGGCCAGTGACAGTGACTGCGGTGGTGTTGCTCGTGTAGTATTCGAGGCCGGTGTTGTAGTTGCCAAGGAATTCAGGGATGACAGGATAGCCAGGGCCGTAGTTGGCGATGGTAACCTTCTTGCCAGTATATGATCCAGCTGAGCCCTTGATAGCGATATCGCCACATCCGTTGTAGAACTCGCGGTTACCCGCAGCGTTGACCCAGGTCCATGCAAATACAGCACGGTCAGTGCCAGGCAGATTCGCCGGGAGGTTGATGGTGTAGCTTCTGACAGTGTCAACACCACCTGCGGACGGTGCACCCGTGAAGAAGCAGTACTTGAGCTCCTGATGTACCACTACAAAGGTATTGCCGCCATCATATGAGATGGAGAACTCGCAGTGGCCACCCGAGTGCGTGGCACCGCCAGGGTAGAACTGGACAGTGACTGCCTGGCCAGCAGTCCAGGTATCGGTGACCTTGGGCCACGGGGTCGTGCGGCGGCAGAAGGGCGCCAGAATGCTGCCGTTGGAGCCGATCGGTGTGGTTTCATGTTGTAGTCGATAGATTCGCCCAGGGCCGGCCAGGGTGGGCGTGGTTGCCGCAATGAGGCGAGTAGCGGGGGCACGGGTTTGATGATTTCCATATGCGCAAGCGCAGCACTGGCAAGGGTGAGGAGAGAGGCGGCGGTCTTGAGAAGCATTATTGATTATAGATCGGCGGACTGAGAGATGGTAGGAGAAGGAGATATACGGACCAGCGTATGTGTAACGAGTAGCAAGGAAGGGAGAAAGGAGGCTGTCGTGTAAATGTTTGCTGTGTGCATGGCAGGCTGTGGAGCCGATACCGGTATTTATACCAATCTTATAGGCACATCTACTACCGCGGGTCCAGGTCCGCACCTTTACCAGCAGCGGGAATGCGTTCCATGCGGCGTTCTTCCTTGAAAGGTACCGGATGTGCATGACTGATTTCTAACCGCATTTTCCTTATTTCACTCTTCAGTCTGAGCATGTTTTGCTCCAGCAATACAAATTACCTGCTCATACCCGGTCACAGGCATCTCGGAGCGTTCTTTGGATCAACACATGCCATTTTCCTGCGGTGCTTTCTTGTTTATTCTCAAAGTATGCCGGAGAATACCAGGTCATGCTGCAGGATTGACCAAGCTGTGTATAGCAACAAGCTTAGCGCGCAGACCGCTATCGGTCCATACAGCGGTCCGGATTTCGTTTTTCTAGAAAAGCGGGGCCAGCTGCAGCTTCTCACATGGCGGGAAACATGGCCATTCGAGATCTACTTAGTGCCGTACTCGAGGCCGTCCAAAAGCCGGCATTGCCACCAGCATTAACTATTTTTTCCCTGGTGCCAAGAACAGGCGCAGTCTGAGCGAGCACATGATTACGATCGCAAAATCTGCTCAGCGATGTCGAGCTGATTATTTTAACAGGATTTTGGCCACAGAAACGTCACACATCCACATACACACCCACACCCACTCACATGCATACATACATGTCGCGTGGTAGAAAGAGCACTTTGCATTTAATGGAGAAAGATGAAGAAAGGCGACGCCTGCTTACACCAGCTTCTTGGACTCAAAGAAGCGACGCAGGTGGTGCAGCTGCCAGTAGCAGACAGCAGCAACAATGCCGAGCTGAATGAACGCCCAGTACAGCACCCTTCTCTTGATGCTGGCCGTGGCGCTGTCAAACTCAAGCTCCCTCTCGCGCTGGTACTTTTGCTCAGTCTTGATCTCCTCCAATTGCGCATTCAAAATGTTGATCTTCTGCGAAATGTCCTTGATCTTCTCAATAGCCGCCCGGCCACCATCGTCGGCCTCACCAAGCCCATATCGAGCGTGAACCTGACGACCGACGACGACAGCCAGCCGCCGCCCTGGGCGCCCTGCGCCTGCACGCAGATCGTGTGCTGGCCGGCCGGCAGCGGCAGTGAACGAAAACTTGCCCTGGTGGCCGCCCTTCTGGTTCATGACCCGATGCGACGCGTCGTTGTCGTCGGCAGTGATTGTGACCCCGATCGCAGGGTTCTCGACATACCGCGCATCGGCCTCGCGCCACTCTTCGGTCTTGTAGTGGCCGGTTACGATGAATCCCTTGGGGAGCTCTTCAAGGAAGCACTGCTGCTCGCCATCGCGCAGGTAGAAATGCAGACCATTGGTGAGATTGGCCAGGGCCACAACCGCCACGAGGAGTGCTGAACGAAGCATTGTGTCTCTCTTTTTTTATAATCTGAGGATTAGAACACACAACAGGAAGAAAATAGAGAAAGGGAAGTGCTAGGAGAAAGAGATGCCCACAAGGCGCGAATTGGCGAACGGTTTGAAATGGCAGGCAAGCTACACGCTATGAAGACTACTGAATAATTCAAGCAGCGCTGCCCGCATCAAGCCCAGCAGCGCTTCTCAGAGCGCTGGGCTGGTCTGATTGGCTCGCCATCCAAACCCTTGCGGCTGCCCCCGCCCGAGTCGAGTTGCCGACTCAGCTCGTGAATGCGACCTCGCCCATGTCCTTTGGACACTTTTTGCCAGCGACGACGTTGCGGTTGACCTTGCCCAGGATGACCGACCAGAAGCCAGAATCCTGTGCAACTCCAACGACATTGAATGCCGGGTCCAGCACCTGGCTGCTGTACGTTGCCATCAGCAGGTTGGTGAGAGAGCTGATGCTGGTGAACGAGTCACCGGCAACCCAGCCAAGCTTTGCGATGCTGACGCCCTGCGCATAGATAGCCTCGTCGACATGTCTTGGGCCGTCAACCGTGTACCTGCCCAGGATACTCATTATGCGGGCCTGCTCGGATGCCTCGCTGGCTAACGCGCCGTGGACAGCCAGGGGAGCAGCACCGGCGGCAGCACGCTCGTTGTTGATAGAGCACAGGAACTGCAGTAGATCCACACCATTCACAGTGTTTCCCGGCGGCCCTGGCGTGGTGGTGGGCGGTGTGAACTGCTCACGTGTCACCGGGCATGCCTCGACGCTTGCCGGCTTAGCGCTCAGTCCCGACGCCAGCACAAGCGTATATACGCCTTTGTCCTGGTACAGCCCAATTGCATCCAGGTCGCCAGCAAACACAGAGCTGTAAAGCGAGGTCTCCAGATTCACCACATACTCAGCGTCCGAGTATACAGTGCCGATGATCTTGTAGCTGGTGCTGACGGAGCTGCCCAGCGGGAAGATCTTGGACGACATCAGAGTGCTGAAGTCATTGGAGGAGAACTCGCCGTCTGCGTACCGGGTGCCGAGCTCGGCAGCAACCTGGGACAGCGTGCGGTGGAGAAACACCGAGGGAAGGCGGCGCCGTTGGCGGTCGGCATTGAGGCGGCAGAGGATCCGTAGCTCGTCGCCTTGCGCAGGTACGCGGATAGCAGAATGTGCCTTTGCTGTAGGCAGAACAGGGTGTGCTGGTGCTGCGGAGTGTGCTGACACAGATGACGAGGGTGTCAGCGCAAAACTACCGGTAGGCCACATGGCGCTAAGGCCAAGCAGCAGCGAAGACGAGGCACCAAACAGTCTCATTTGTTGTGAATCAATACAAGGGTTTATCCAGTCCAGAGATATGCGAAAATAATGGCAGGTTTGGGACGATACGAGAAGGATTATATAGCATGTATTGCGACCACCAAAAATTAAACACATGCAAGCCATAGGGCAGTGTGGTTTATATCATGCTAATAACAGTAAAGCCTGATACCCTTGCTTCTGTCTGCAGCAATAAAAGCAATTTTCTTGCCCTTGCTTCTGTTCACTTTGCGCCTCCACGAGCTGGCCGCGTCGCTGTTCCAGTATGGCGATAGGACGACAGATTCCTTGGAGCAAATTCGTCCTCGTCCTCGGACTCGTACACCTCGGTGATGGGCACAATCCGCGCCTCCCGCTGGCGCCTCGTCTGCTTTGACTCAGGCTTGCGATCCATCTCTCGGTCGTCGTGCTCTCCGTCGCTCTCCTCCGGCCAATCTCTCGGCACCTCCTGCATCTGCACGCCTGGTGCATGTCCGATTTCACGCAGCCGCTCCGAAATAGCCACTAGTATTTTGCCAAGGTACTCGGGCGTGTTGTGGTTTTCCATGTTGCTTGACGGCACGTCGAGCGAGAAATCAGGCCCGAAGAAGTCGTAGTGCTCGGTGTACGGCAGCACCGAGCTGACCGGCTCGCCTAACAGAACCGAGGTTTCGTATGCCCACGTGCGGGCGACATTGCGGATCGTGTAGCCGCCACCACCCAGGCATATCATTGGCACGCCAAAACGACTTCATAAAGTCGACGCAAGCAGCATGTCCCCTCATGCTAAGGTTGAAACACCCGATACGGTCGCCCGACAGCGAGTCAGTGCCACACTGCATCACCACAGCCCCCGGCTGGAACCGCTCCATCACCATCTTCATGATCGGCTCAAAAATCCCCCGGTAGCTCTCGTCGTCGACCCCGTCTCTAAGCGGGATGTTGACTGCGTGATTCTTGCCTTTGCCTACTCCAATGTCGTTGAGGTGGCCCGTGCCTGGGAAAAAGTCCCCAAACTTGTGGAAGCTCACCGACATGACGCGGTCAGTCGAATAAAACGCCTCCTCGACTCCATCGCCATGGTGCACATCAATGTCCAGATACAGCACGCGCTGGTGGTACCGAAGCAGCTCCAGAATCGCCAGCACAATGTCGTTGATGTAGCAGAAGCCAGACGCACCTTCCTTCTTCGCGTGATGCAGCCCACCGGCCCAATTAATGACAATGTCCGACTCGCCGTGGTTGATGCGCTTGGCTGCGGCAATCGACCCACCAGCCGAAATGGAGCTGAACTCGTACACGCCGTCAAACACCGGGCAGTCCTCTGTGCAGATGTACCGGTTCAGCTGCATTGGGTCCACCTCGGCCAGCTCGGGGGTCAGGCGGTTGAGATACTTGACATAGTCGTCGCAGTGGAACCGCGTCATCTGGTGTGCTGTTGCGCGCGACGGCCGCATGACTGTCATCTTCTTGTCCAGCCCGTATGACGTGATGATGTTGTGCGCCATGCGAATGCGGTACGGCTTCATGGGGTGGTTGTACCCGTAGTTGTAGTTGCCCACCTCGTCTACGCGATAAAATGCGTGTGAGCAGGTTGCGCTTCTCTCCTCCCGGTGCTAAGGCACAGCCGCCGCGCACATGCACAGGCATACTCACCGTCATAGTAGTACGTGACCCGCTTCGCAAGAGTCATTTAGCTGAGTGTGCTATGGAAATGCGGAAAGAGAAAATTATTAAAACAGAAGAGAAAGAAGCAGGTTGGTCCCCGCGAACCTATTTCCGAAAACAACCACTGAATGCGAGAAAGAAATTTATTACTAGGGGCAGGATCGTCTCCTTTTACAAAACAGAGTTGTGGCCCACCAGCTCATCCGCAGGCGCCTTGTGGTCGGCCACATTCGGCCTGAGCTCATACACCGTGATCAGCGGGTTCTCCTTCAGCTCCGTCCACTCGCCGCGGAACCCCAGGTAGTAGACTGTCGTCTCGTCGGCGCCAAAGTTGCTTGGCAGGAAGATGGCTAGCGACCGCACACTATTGAACTTTGCAATCCTCGTCGGATACTCGACTGGCTGGCGCGCACCCTCCACCAGATCCCACGCCTGCGTGCACGTCGTGTCATTGACATTGTCAAAGTCGAGGTCGTCTCTGTTGGCAAACACCTTCATGTGCTTGGGCGCTGACTCGCCGGCTCCGCCCCACAGCAGAATTGACTTGAGCTTGACCATGCCATTGAAAGGCACGTGGATAAGCAACTCCTCGTCGCAGTCGCTCTCAACAAACTTTTGCGTGTCGAGGCGCAGGTGGTGCGGCTTGAAGACTCCGTGGATGGAGTTGGGCTCGGCCTCGTTCAGACACGTCGTGTTGTCCACCAGGACCTTGCTGTAGAGGGAGTCGGCGAACCCCAAGTCCTCGGCATCGTGGTCGTGATCGTGGCCGTGATCGTGGCCGTGGCCGTGGCCGTGGCCGTGCTCATGGGCGTGGTAGTCGTTTTCGTTGGCTTCGTTCTGGCAGTTCATGCTGTGGATCTCGGGGGGAAAGGCTGAGGAGAACGCGATGCCCCGTGACTAGAGGATTTTCTTACATGTGCGTCGGCCAGCCCGTGATACGGTTTTGGGCTGATTACGTGTCCCATCACAACACCTGTTAAAATACAGGCCAAGTCACCCTTACTGAGCTTGGTGCATACAGCCGCTATCTATTTCTCGTAGAATTTTGCTTTTGTTTTTTACATTGCCGCTAATTTACTCATACCCATTCCAATGTTTGCGTCTCGACTCCTTCGCGCAGTATCCAGGGCACCTCGCATTCTCGCCGGCGGTCTGCGGCAGTACCACCAGTCGCCGTTCGGCTTCGCACCGGCAGTCACCGCCTCAACACAGCACCAAACGACTGCGTCCGGCCTCGTGCCTATCGTGATCGAGCAGTCCGCGCGTGGCGAGCGCTCCTTCGATATCTTCTCGCGGCTCCTCAAGGAGCGCATCATCATGCTGAACGGACCGGTCAACGACTCCCTCAGCTCACTTGTCGTCGCGCAGCTGCTCTTCCTCGAGGCCGAGGACCCCGAAAAGCCCATCTCCATGTACATCAACAGCCCCGGCGGCAGCGTCACCGCAGGAATGGCGATCTACGATACCATGCAGTACGTGCAATGCCCAGTGTCCACGCTGTGCATCGGCCAGGCATGCTCGATGGGGTCGCTGCTTCTGACGGCGGGCGCCAAGGGCCAGAGGTTTGCGCTGCCGAACTCGTCGATTATGATCCATCAGCCCAGTGGCGGCGCCGAGGGGCAGGCATCGGACATTGCGATTCACGCACGAGAGATCCTCAAGACACGAGAGAGACTGAACAAGCTGTATGTGGAGCACAGCGGTCAGGATATCGCCGTTATCGAGAGGTCGATGGAGAGGGACAACTTTATGAACCCGGAGGAGGCTTTGGCCTTCGGTCTCATTGACCGTGTTATCGAGAAGCGTGCAAAGTAGTAGGCCCGGTTTATTTTGGCAGAATATTGCTGCAGCCGCAATAGCAGAGTAGAGCTGTGCATACCCTCCAATATGTAAACAAAGCCGCTATGCAATATTTTGAATTGCCCTTTTCTAGCCTACAACACATTGTCTGGATTGCCCACTAGGGGAGCATTGTTCCTAAGCCACATGCATTGAGCATTCTAGCATATAATATACTTGTGTTGCTACTGTACATGTTGTTTTCGCCAATCTAAAATGAGGTGCAGTGCTCAAGCCTCACGCTCCAGACATTGTCCTGCGCATAGTGGCATATTCGGACACCGGCGCGACATCAAACCAGACAGCACCTGCTTGCAGAATTGCGGAAGCCATGAGTGGCTCCTCAAAGACCTATAGGCTACGGAGAGGAAGCGTCCATGCCACAGGCAAGTCATGATCAGAGTGCGCGTTTTTTGCTCATGTAATGAGCTATTTGCGCTTATAAGAGCACATTTGAGGCTCGCGCCGTTTGACACACTATCTCCTTTCCTCTTTCCTCCTCCCCCTTCCTCCCCCCTTTCCACCCTATTTTATCATGAAAATAACGGCTCTCCTATCTCTCTTTAGCTCCCTCTCTCTAGGTGCCCATGTCGCCATCAACTGGGACATCGGCTATGTCATGGCCAACCGCGATGGTACCAAGATGCGTCGTGTTATTGGTGTTAATGGCCAAACACCAGTCCCACCTATCGAAGTGGACCAGTACGACCGCGTGGTGCTGACCGTGCACAACTCGCTAGACCAGCCTACCACAGTCCATACACATGGGTTCTTCCAGAACGGAACCAGCTACCTTGACGGAGCGGCCATGGTGTCTGAGTGCGGTATACCGCCTGGCGATTCCTACACATACCATATCGACACCAGCCAGGCCGGCACGTACTGGATCCACGGCCACGACCAAGGTCAAAATGCTGACGGCCTACGCACTTCTTTTATTGTCAGGGACAGGGTCAGGCCATATGATTACGACGGTGACTATACATTCGCACTTGAGGACTGGTACACCAAGGAGTTTCCACAGAAGGAGTCGGAAATTCTGGATCCAGCCAACAGGTTCCCGCCACCGGCATCGTTCCCTACTGGCCTCATTAACGGATACTACGGTAACGACGCGGAGCCGATCCGGTTCGAACCTGGCAAGACATACCGTATTCGCGTTATCAACATGGGCACTACCGAAAGCTTTATGTTCAGCATCCCTGGACACACCCTGGAGGTGATTGAGGCTGACGGCTACTACTCGCTGCCATATCCTGTTGATGTTCTCAACATGGGCCCTGGCCAGCGCTACTCAGCTCTAGTGAAGGCACACGACACCAACAGATTCAACTACCGATACAACGCGACGCTTTACGCGGCGTTCCTGCCCAACGTTAATGGCCGAAACCCACAGGTGTATACGGGACTGGTGGAGTACAAGAAGCGTGCGCCAGTGAAGAAGGTGCCATTCCCAGGAGACTACCGAGCTGTCAAAGACATCGAGCTGGTATCCAAGGATCGTGAGCCAATTCTGCAAGTCTCTCGCTCCATTGAGCTGCACATCGCTGACCAGCTGTACACCAACGGCCCAGTCCCACACGAGCTTCAACAACATCACCTATATTGAGCCACGCACACCGTCGCTGTTCTCCATGGCATCTATGGGCAGGTTGGCGATGGATCCGGAGGTGTACGGCCCGCAGACGCACGCCATAGTGCTGAGGCATCTGGAGGCCGTCGAGTTCAATATCATAAACAACAAGAACCTCGACCACCCTATCCACCTCCACGGCCACAACTTCCAGGTCGTCGAGTATGGGCCCCTGCTCGGCCTCAATACTACCACTGGGCCTGCGCTGATTCCAGCCGAGCCGCCACGGTTCCAAAGATCTGGGCCGTTCCCAATGCGCCGCGACACAGTGTCAGCACCGCCATTTGGATATGTCAAGATCAGGTTTGTTGCTGACAACCCGGGTGCCTGGCTGATGCACTGTCACGTCATGGACCATATGTTCCGCGGCATGCAGGTGACCATCATCGAGGCACCAGATGTGCTCCAGCACAGACAGAAGATTCCTGAGGAGCTGCTAGAGCACTGCGATAGGCTGGGAATGCCAAGAGGTGGGAACGGTGCAGGCAACAATGGGTACGATTTCAGCGGCCTACCGGAGCCGCTGACACTGGCAACCGTGCCTCGTAGCTTGCTGCCTGGACTGCCTGAACCAACACACATCCCTCCTTCCTAACTTTCCTAACCGCACTTGGAATATAACGCTTAGACTATCGCAATGTTGCGTGTGTAGTTTGTAAAACTAAAGATTTTAAATACATATAGCCATGTTGGACTGCTGATTTATATGAAAATAGGTTATCAGTTCCACACCGTTTTTAGCCAGCAGAGAACTAATGTACATGCTTTCAACTCCACACGACAACCACTACCATTCACAGAAAAAACAAAGGCACCAATGTACAATGTTGCTAAAATAGCTTTCGTGTAGCTTATTCCAGGCATTCAAGCCATCATGAGTGTTTCTCGAATACCGCAAATGCTCAAAAATTGTATTGAGGGTATATAGCCAAAGTACTGAGGATACCAGTTCGATTTTCTGTGGCCTAATCAGGGGCGTCCAGAATCTGAATCCTATAGTGGCTACATGCTATGGGCAGATATGAATACGAAATGTGGACATATTCTATCAACCTCATGCCAAGGCCGAACCAAAACATTGACTTTTTAAATTATCGTTTGTAAATTTCCCATCATAAAAGCATCTGAAGTGATTATTATCGATAGGGTTGAACATGAGTATGGCAAAGGAAGTTGTAAATTTGTATTCAAACGGAAACTAGATATAAAATTCAAAAAGGTGAAGCGAAAAAGATGTTGCAGCACGAATGACATGGGTCTTGACGTTCCATCCTCTAACCTCTTATAAACTAGACGAGCGACGTAACATGCCCTTGTCTGCTCAGATTGTTAGAATCTCAAGATTCGATTACTGTGAAATACATAGTTTTTTATCCTGTTGTTCTTTTTTTCTTTTTTCTTCTTTTTGGCTGTGCTACCTGAGCGATGGTATAAAACCTTTTCGCTCGCCTCTCCTTTCCTACTTCTCTTTAGCTTTCTTCATCAATATATATATATTCCTTGACTCTGTCCATTCTATTGCTGATACGCTCACAACGCTCGCATATTTCTGGATTAAGATACCATCGCTTGACAGCTTTTTCGGAATCTGCGCTACACGAAAGTTACACACATATTCACATACAAGGTATCTTTCGCTACCCATTTCTTATTTTTTCCTTTTGCTTTACACCACTCACCGTGTGCTTTAGACCTACAACACAGAGTGGTGAGTCCAGCTCACAATAACCAAATGGTCAGATCTCTCTTTTTTTTTTTTTAATGTCATCATTTGCACTTTTCATCAGAGATCGATCAACGGCAACCAGTAAACTGCCCACCACTTGGCAGCTGGGGTAGCTAGCTGAATCTAACGTATAGTTGGGGTAGAGGATAACCTTCATTTTGAGCATCTGAATGATATTAATCGATTATCCAACATGTATAATGGAGGAGGAAATGATCATAGCCATCATTGGGATCGGGCTAACCAGATACTAAACAGCTGAACCTACCGCCTGAACCCAATGCCCAGTTAGGGAAGAAGTCAACTCTTATCCAAGTAATAGATGTTATAGCAAGAGACGGGGATGGTTACCGCTCAATCATATGCCAAAGTTAGTGCTTTCCTTTGGATGTGGCTGCCTTTATAAAGTAGATTCCGAGTCTTGAACTTGCAGAAGAAAAGCTGGAAAGTGGGTTAGTACAAGTTGTTTTATCATGCAATGGAAAGGGGTTAATAAACGCAGGTACTTGGCAGTTCTGTATTCGTCAAGAGGTCATAAGAAAAGTGAACAGAGTGGTAGGGAGAACGAAGAAAGACACAGAGAATATTAAAGAGAAGGGAAGGGAAGGGAATATGGCAGGCGTTAGGCACATAGCCTCATCCTGCGCAATACTGCGGCATCTGTTTGATGGAAGCGATGTGCATAGCAAGGAAAGGCTATTGTCAGACTCAAAC
>NW_024468464.1:0-13864 GCF_002104995.1 Linderina pennispora | reverse complement strand
GAGCAACACGCTGAAGACGGGAGCTGTGGGCCAGACCGACCAAGGCAGCAGGTACAGGCATGTGGTGTGGGTGGCCAAGGTCTCGGGCAACAACATCACTATTGAGGAGTACAACCACAAGCGCCACAGGTACGGCACGCGGACTGTTCCCAAGAGCTCATTCAAGTACATGCACCTCTAGAAGTAAACGGAAAGTGACAAATTAGTATTCCATGTAGCATATCTCAATGAAAGCAGAATACCAAAACGACTATAAGCAGAACACATGGATATGAGGATGAATGTAGCATATCGGAACCACCCGTTGACACTGCTTTTTTTTTTTGGTAATTAATACGATATGTCACTTGTCACTATATTTCCAGGGCCGCCAGTATAGAGGCAAAATCGGAGTGGCTGGCCAGTGTGCATTCTCAGTCAGCAGGTGCCACTTGGAAGGCTAGGGCAGCCCTCCTTAGTATCGCCCACCTGGGATAGATGCATGCCAGGTGTACTGACCTCCAACCACTAGCTAGTGGACGTGTTTGTTGCAACACGACGACGGGGGAATACAGTAAGTGTCCAAAACTGCATCATATCGATGATCCGATTAGTCCCTGATCAAATTCATCCAGGCTATATTTTTCTGCTACTATATTTTTTTCCAAAGCTTCTGCAGCAGCTAGCATCTTGTCTCCTTCAACTCTCCTCTTCCAGTAGTATTTCCCCCCAAGCATATAATACAAATGGCACTTCAATCAGCTGACGCACTGGACGACGGATTCCTGCTCGACACCGATCTGGTAGCCGATGTGGGCAGCAGCCCGAAGAGCCCGAGCAGATCAAGCCAGCAAAGAATGAGAAGAAGCGCGCGCACGATGCAGACCAGCCGAGCAAGAAAAGAAGAAGCGCAAGAATGGCGTGGAGCCGGTGAATTCGCCGTGCCCGCCTTGCTGGACGAGCAGGCGGCCATGTTCAACAAGTACATGGAAGGCCTAACGGGGCTGAGCGATCTGGAAATGTCCGACATTGGCGTGCAGGAGTCTCACATGTACACGACGGAAGAAGAGGCTGCGTCGTTGGAGCCTGGCAAAGACAGCGCTGTCGACGGGCAAAGGGAAGAACAAGATCACGGTGGGGGCCCGCAGGTTCTGGTTCTGTGCAGCTCGGCGCTGCGGGTTTTGGATGGGTCAATCGGATGCGGCCGCTGACCAAGCGCCGGGTGCTGAAGCTGTTCAGTAGGCATATCAAGATTGGCGCGCACAAGAGATGCTGGGCCAAGGATCCGGTGGATATTGCAGGCAGGCACGCCGAACCGCGTGCGCAAAGCTGCTGGAGGACGGCGATCTGAAGCTCAACCGCTGCGGCTAGTGGTGGTCGATTGCTGGCAGGACGACAAGATGCGGGTCATCATTGATATGGACGACACGAGGGCGGATCTGTTTGCGATCTGGCGCGATCTGCTGCTGCCGGCGTCCAAGAACCCGGACTACAACTTTAAGCTTCGCCTTTTGTAACACGAAGTTTTGAATGTAATTTTTTGAGGGCATATATCCGCCCCAGACGGAAAAAAAGCTAGCTGCCAAGTCCTTCGCCCGGTCGTGGAGGGAAATGCGGGGTGAAATAGTCTGGTGTTGCTGCTTTGGTCATGTAACCCATGAACCCCTGGCGACAGGTGGAAGGGGGTCTTAGAGCGACGGGAAGGCGCGCTGGTCTGACGTCGACGCGGCCCTGACGGGGACCACGGCGGTCACCGCCCCTGGCCACCACGGCCGCCGCGGAAGGCACCGCGCCTCTGCTCATCGACAAAGCGCTGCTCGATGTCAACAAAACCTTCTCCTTCTGGTTCTTGGACTTCCGGGACTTCTGGGTGGCAACGGGGGCAAAGAAGACGTCCTCCTCGCGGAGAACTGCACGGCCTCCTTGAGCTGCTTCTTGTCAACGCCGGCCTCGTTGGCCTTGCGGATCTCGCGGTCAGTGTCGACCGAGACGGTGGCGCGCTCCTTCAGGTAGTCCTCCAGGGTCTTGACGTCCTCCTCGACCTCCTCGGGCGCCGGAGTGGCGTCTCCTGGCCGTCCTTCTTGGCCTGCTCGGCAGCCTTCTCGCCATCCTCAACCGTGGCCTTGTCGTCGCCCAGCCAGCCCTGCTTCTCCTTCTTCTCGAGTCGACCAGACCGGTGCCGCTGTGGCGGTCGAACTGGCGACGGGCGGGGCGGCCCCCTCGGGGCGGCCACGGGGTCCACGGGCCGACTGGCGCGAGCGGCTCTTGTCGTGGGTCGGGTAGGCGGCGGTCTCCTCCGAGGCTCCGGCGTTGCGGCGACAGTGCGGCGGTGGCCACCGCGGGTCGGGTAGTCGCGCTTCAGCGAGCGCTCGGCGGGCTGCGCGCGCTCGGCAGCGGGGGTGGCGGCAGCGGTCTTGGCGGCAGCCTTCTTTGGCGTCTAACGACCTGGACCGACACGTCCGACGGCGTTGTCGGGAGGAGAGCGAACGGGTTAGACGAAGCAACAGACATCGGGGACTATTGGAGATAAGGGCGTTTAGTTGTGCAGTAATGAACGCAGATAAGGAGTGGCAATGGACACCCACTAGCATGGGGAGGCTATCGAGCAGTTAGGAGGCAGTTAGACTACTGGGCTGTATAGCACGTAGCATGCCGGCTCTTTGCGTGTTTGTTTGCTGCAAAGCTCAGCAAGAGCCAATGCCCTCTGGGCTATCTACACGGCTCAAGGAAACAGCCCAGTGTCCACGTTCCATGGGCCCACGCTGGCTACCCTGTAGGGCTTCCTCTGCTAGTCGGCTCTTTCGCCTTTGTCCAAAAAAGGAGGCGAATTGGCTCAGATCGCCAGCAGAATGTGCGAATTTCGCAAACCCAGATTCGCCCCTCTGCCCGAAGCTCCTTGGCGCGTTCTGGCTCAACAAAAAGCGCTGCCAGATCAAGAGCCGCTTAAAACCCCCCTCGAACACGGCACGTCGTCGCAGTGATCATATCGGCAACGTCGGATCCATCGCGAAAATACAGACACTTACGATTTGATGCGGTTTATTTATCGAAAAGAAAAAATAATGGTCAAAAAGGGGGGAAAGCGGGCACCCGCCTTTCCTGCGTCTGGCCGCGACTCACACTCTGGCGTGCGCTTTCGCAGACACGTCAGCCTTTGGGCGGGGCTATTCACGCTGGGTTTCGCTGAAACCTGCCCCTTATCCCAAAGGACCTTGCTGGCACTGCGCGTGCATGCATGCCCTGGTGCTTGATCCCGGAAGGGCCGACATCAAATCAACGGGGCGCTGGGGTGGCGCAAGCTGCCTCTGGCTTTGTCTTTAGAGGCCGGCGGGGGAACGCGAGTGCGAGTGCGCAGCAGCGGTCTCCTCCCGGTGCTTAGTAATAAACCTCGGCAGGTCACTAGCCCATTCCAGAAAAAGCAGTGTTATTTGAAAAATCCTCTTGGCGCCGTCTTGCGCGTGCCGCTTTGGTGACGTATGGCGGGACTGGCCATTCTCCAATCCGCCCAGGGCGTCATTTTCCCCTAGTATAAAAGGGCTGTATTGGGAGATCCTGTCTGCTTCTGGGAAACTGGTTGGTTTGTTTTCATTTCTCTACCCTTGTTTTTTTGTAACACTACTATTTCGTCGACAAAATGGAGTTTCCGGACCTAGGCAAGAACTGTGCGCTCAAGGGGTGCAACCAGCTGGACTTTCTGCTTCAAAATGCCAATACTGCAAGCAGTATTTCTGCGAGTCGCACTGGAAAGTGGACACGCATACGTGCGCGCAAAAGCACCTGGTGCAAGACTACGTGTTCCAGACTGCCCGCTGTGCGGCAGGTGGTGTCGATTCGGCGCGTGAGGACCCGAATATCGCCGTGGACCGGCCATCCAGGGCGGGTGCAAAAAACGGACAATGGGCGCGGCCGCGTACAAGAAGGGGTGTCAGTTCCGCCGCTGCAACGATAAGGTTCTGGTATTGACGACGTGCCAATACTGCAGAAAGGAGTTTGCCTGAAGCATCGGTTTGAGTCGGATCACCAGTGTGCAGGCGGGAGAGCGCAGTCGGCGCCGCCCAACAGCGCAAAGTCGGGGATTATGAAGGGCCTGGGGCTGGGGAAGAAGGCGGTGTCGGCGAAGCCCAGTCCGGTACGAACCGGGGCAACCGAGGAAAGCAGCAGCAACAGCAGAAGGCAGGGGGCAAAGACACAGGGTGCATTATTGCGTAGGCAGTGCAAGGGGCTCGCAGACCACATAGAAAGGGAGGGTTGCCCCCTTGGTAACCATCACCCGGGTATATTCGCATTCCAGCGACCATGGCTGGCCGTGTTTTTTGATATTGCCGGTTTTGTGATGTGCTCAAGTCGGTTACTCTCACCCCCCATATTTGCTACATTTTCACTGGTTTCGTTTTATTTTGTCCAAGCTACTAATACAATACACACAATTTTCCCGCCCTGAATGCCTCCACCAAACCTCCAACAACGCCATGCCTAATATCTGCGTCACTCCGTTCTGCCCACACGAAAAGTACCATCTCTTTCTCTGCGAGCTGGATGACACGACATTCATCGTGGACGCTGGCTGGCAGATCGAGCCCCTAGACACGCCACAGTCTGCAAATGATAAAGCCGCACGCACCAGCCAGCGCTTTGGACCCGGTGTCGACGCTCAGCACAGTGAACTGGGCGCTCATCGACTTTATCTTGATCTCAAACTACGAGCAAATGGCGCTCCTCCCGTACATCACCGAATACACCGAGTTCTCGGGCCCCGTCTACGCCACAGAGCCGACCAAGAGCTATGGCCGCTGCGTGCTAGAAGAGCAGATGCAATTCGCCTATACCACGAGTTCTTCGGCCAGCCAGAAGCATTTGTACTCGCAGCGAGATATTATCGCGGGCAATGGAAAAGATCACCGACGTGCGGCACAATGAGATAGTCAGCCCGATGCCGTTTGTGCAGGCATATACTAGGAGCTCCGGGTACTGCATTGGCGGCGGGAACTGGACGGTCGAGTATAAGGGCCATCGAACGGCATTCGTGAGCACTTCGGCATTGGCATGCTTGCATCCGCAGGAGTACGATCCGAGCTGCATCGCCGAAGCCCAGGCGATTGTCTACTGCGATGTAAGCGATCCCCAAATGCAAGGCAGCATGGACGGCGAGAATATACAGGTGACGCAGCGGGCTCAACCAACTGTGCTCGACAGCCATTGCGACACTGAAGCAGCGCGGGCGGGTGATGCTGGTGGGCGAGCCGTACGGCGTCACACAGGACATCCTGCAAGCGGTGATTGAGAACAGCATATCGCTGAATCTCCCCTTGCCGCAGGTTGTGGTGGTGGTCGCCGGTGGGCGAGCGCGCCCTGCCAGTACGGCAATATCATGGGCGAGTGGCTGTGCGAAAGCAAGCAGGCCCTTCTGTACCTGCCCGAGTACCCGTTTCTGGACAAGGAGCTCAGGCAGAAGGGCCATTTGCACTTCGTCGAGTCGCTGGGCGACCTGGCACGGCGCCATATCCCCCAGGGCACATGGTTTGTGATCGCATCGCCACGGGACACCAGGACCATCGAGCATTTCATCCGCCAGTGGCGTCTGGACGCCCAGACATGCAGCAGCGCCGATATGGCGGCCAGCACGGGCATGGCCAGGTTCTCCATATTAATGCATGACGACGATGTTGTGGCAGCGCAGGCGCTTGTGGACCGACTGGCTGCGACTGCCGAGATGACGTACTGCCCGGTGTCGCGGCGGTTCACTGCGCAAACGGTCGAGCAGACGCTGCGTGGCGCCGGCCGCGCGCAACATGTGCTGGTTCCGAGCCACGTATACGCGCGGCTAAGCACCAGCCACTGGGAATTCGCATTGTGCGAGTTTTCGCACTTGAACGCGACCCTGGTGAGTCTGGATACGGACCGGCATTTGCCGCTCAATATCCAGCGGGAGCTGGCCGACAGCATGCCGGGCGCAGCACCGCCAGCACTCGTTGGTGACAGGCGTTTTGGCGCTGGCTGCCGGCAACATTCGGCTGGAGTGCGAGCAGCCGGTGAAGCCCCCCAAGGCCGAGGTGGTGGTTGATGTGGCAAGGTGGACGCCCGAGGCGTTGGCTGAGGAGCTCATCGCAAATGGGCTTGATGCGGCGGCGGACCACCCGAATGTGCGGGTCGCGGTCCCGGGCGGCACGGCGGTTATTCGCATGGGCGGCGAGCAATGGCAGGTGGACTGCACATCGGCCAGCGCCCAGTGGGTGGTGTTTGACTCGCTCAAGCGCGTGCTGGAAAGCTAAATTGGGCGCTTGGGCCAAGCAATTGGCGCCACTAATCGCTCATATCGGACAAAATAAATCCCGGCATCCAGCTGCTAACCATCCTCCAGCCTGCGGTGAACCTTTTTCCTTCTCCATCCTTTTTTTTTTGCCATTCGCTGTCTCTCTTTTTCCACCCAGTTAATGTCTGCCGACCCCGCACTGCGATACGTCTACTGGCGCTTTGTCGTGCTTGGCATGGCCACGCTGATGGCCTGGAACGTCTATATAACGGCCTCAGGCTTTTTCCGGCACGTATTCCGCAACACCCCTTTGCGGGACAGCTTCGAGAGCGTGTTCTCGATATTCTCCAACACCATCAACCTCATAGCGCTCAGCTACGCGCTGTACACGCAGCCTTCGGCCAACAATGACCGGCGGATCCAAGCCGGGCTTTTGTCGACCGTCTGCGTGTTTCTGGCGCTTTTGCTTCTGCCACTGCTCAACATTGACGGGTGGTTGGCATTGGTAATTGCGCTGCTGGCGCTGTGTGTGGCCGCAGTGGCAGCGGCATTTGTGCAGTGCTCGATTTTTGGCATTGCCGCACCATTGCATGCGTGCTGCGCCGAGGCGTATATGGGTGGGCAGGCGATTGCCGGGACTGTGGCCAGTGCATTGCAGCTATTTACAGTGTAC
Source organism: Linderina pennispora (assembly GCF_002104995.1). NCBI lineage: Eukaryota > Fungi > Kickxellomycota > Kickxellomycetes > Kickxellales > Kickxellaceae > Linderina > Linderina pennispora. The sequence goes on along the minus strand of NW_024468464.1, from coordinate 6,962 downwards.
GGCGCCGAAGATGATGGCCGGGTGAGGGTGCGCGCGGGCGTGTACTTTGGCATTGCTGCGGTGTTTCTTGCTCTGTCGATGGCGGCGTGGTCGCAGCTGAGCCGCCATGAGATGATTGCGCAGAATGCATACCGTGCATTGGATGGGCCGGACGCTGGCATGGGGAGGATGCAGCACGGGTCGCCGCGGCTGACACGCGATCCGGAGGGCCCTGTAGAGTATGCGGTGGAGACGGTTGAGCTGGAGCAGGTGGTAGAGCAGAATGGGTTGCCCAAGTGGCTGGACGCGCTGGGCCTGGATAACATGAATGTGCTGTATTTGGCGTTCGGCGAGATCGCGCCGTTCGCGTATATCTGCGGATCCGCCATGTGCCTGACATTGGCCCTGTTCCCGCCTCTGACCGAGGCCATTGTGAGCTCGCCCAAGAGCTCGCCACAGATCGCCAATCTGACTGCCTGGCACTTCCTGCTGTTCAATGTCGGGGATTATCTGGGCCGTCTGTCGACGCAGTGGATCAGATGCGAGTCGGTGAGGGTGCTGAATTGGATTGGTGCCGCGCGCCTGCTGTTTGTCCCGGCGTTCCTTATGTTTCCGACTGTGGCGACGGCGCCCGGCGATGCGCTGGTTGTTCATTCGGATTTGCTGTTCCTTTTGCTGGTGGTCATGCTGGGATGGTCGAATGGCTGGGTTGCCACTATGACGCTAGTACGGGCCCCCAGAGATGCTACCAACAAGGCGCTGGCTGGCTCCGTGCTGAGCTTTGCACTGTGCGTCGGCTTGATGGTCGGCGCCCTCCTGTCGTATCCGATCCTGCTTATTGCCGGCATATTGTAGTGGAGGGGAGGTACGCTTTTTTATTTTAGAGATAGGGTGTCTATACACAAGCATAGAGAGGGGTTTAGGTAAAAAGAAAAAAAAAAACAAAGTGCGAGAGCTAAAAAGGACCTAGAAACATTTTTTTGTTCAGAACGCGAGCAGCTTACTTCCTGCCACCGAAGAAGTCGATCAGCCTGTTGACGAGGCCCTTGCGCGGCGGCTTGTCACCGTGCGCCGTCCTCTTGTGCGGCTCCTTCACAGGTTCCTTGGCCTTTGCTGGCTCCTCAGCCTTGGGTTCCTCCACCTTGGCGGGCTCAGCCTTCACAGGCTCCTCGGCAGCAGGGACAGGCTCCTCAACCACGGGCTCGACGACAGCGAGCTCTTCGACCTTAGCAGGCTCTTCGACCTTAGCGGGCTCCTCGACCTTAGTGGGCTCCTCAGCCTTCACGGGCTCCTCAGCAGCAGGGACAGGCTCCTCAACCACGGGCTCGACGGCAGCGGGCTCTTCCACCTTAGCGGGCTCCTCAACAGCAGGGGCAGCGACCTCCTCGGCCTTAGCGGGCTCCTCAGCCTTCACGGGCTCCTCAGCAGCAGGGACAGGCTCCTCAACCACGGGCTCGACGGCAGCGAGCTCTTCGACCTTAGCGAGCTCTTCGACCTTAGCGGGCTCCTCGACCTTAGCGGGCTCCTCAATAACAGGGGCAGCGACCTCCTCCTCGACCTTAACAGGCTCCTCAGCCTTCACGGGCTCCTCGGCAGCAAGGACAGGCTCCTCAACCTTGGCAGGCTCCTTGGCCCTAACCTCTTCGGCCTTAGGCTCCGAGCGGTCGATCGGCGTGGGAGCGGGGGCACCGGCGGCGACGATCGCCTCCACATTACCCAGTGACGGGATCTCAAAGGCAGGCTCCTCGACCTTGGCAGGCTCCTCAACCTTGGCGGGCTCCTCGGCCTTAGCGGGCTCCTCAACCTCGGCAGGCTCTTCAGCGGCAGGAGCAGCAACCTCCTCCTTCGATTCCTCGGCAGGGGCAGTCTCCTCGACAGTCTCCTCGGCACTCTCCTCGACCTTCGGCTCCTCAGCAACAGCCTCCTCAACCTGCATCTCCTGCTGCTTCACCTCCTCGGCAACCACAGGTGCTACCTCGGGCTTCGGCGCCGCAGGCTTGCTGTTTCCTCCCTTCTTTGACTTTCCAGACTTTCCCTTCTTGGCCATGATGTTAATAAAAGCTACAGAAACAATAATGTCGTTGAGTTGGGATGGATTGTAGATGGGAAGAATGGACAGGGGAGCGCGGAATGTTTGTTCACGTATTATAGTCCAGGACCAAACAGAGTATGCCCAGTCATGTTTATTTGCATTAGAGGCTCCTTTTGGCATTATCAAATTGATGGGCATCCGGATTTTGCAAAAGCAGAAAGCAGCCACCTCTGCTATAGCCGACAATTCTCGGAATCGCCAAAAGGGCTGGGAAGAAAATAGCTTCAGCGTATGCTGCACTCTGCACGGCAGAGGCGCGTGAGGCGCGTGATGAAAGAGCCGTCTGAGCGCAGGCAAACAATCACCGTAGACCATGCACGCTAATGTGCAGCCAGAAGCTGTCCTTGGAGGGGACGCAGACTACTTACCTCTAAAAAACGCACTAATAAATAGTAGAAAAACTACGTCAAAAAACTAGAGAACAGAAAGAGATATTACATTGGTTCTTTTGCGCTTTCCAGCCAAAAGTAATCGGGTTTAAAAGTCAGAAAAATTGGGGGAGGGGTGGTTTGGTGAGCCGACATTGACTAAAGAGCACCCTTCCTGTCACATCCTCCCTTTTTTTTCGAAGCGTACAAGCATGCACAACACTGAAGCAAAACGAGAAATTGTAACCCAGAACCTCCCCTCCCCGACGGGAGAAGGGGAGTGGATCTCGGTTTTTCGTTATCAGCGCCATAATGGCAATGGGCATTAATGGACGAAATCTCCCTCGTCCCCCTATTTATAGTGGCAGTGACGAGATTGCGCCTGCAGTCTGGCCCAGGCGTGTTCTGGGCCAGCGATTCCCGCTGCATCGGTGGGAAAATGGGATTGGCGAATCAGAGATTTGATTACTTTCCAAACCGGAGGCTGGCGGATTTCCATGTGAAAGGAAATTCGCCGCGCCTAGCAAGCCTGGCTATTTCATGTGCGTCGTATCGTCCGGGCTTCTTCACTTTGGCTCCGGCGGGAGGAATTGGATGCGCCAGTTTTTACCTCCGCGGAGGGGAATCAAAGTAGAGTGCCCCGGGGTGGGCGGTCCGTTCTAATGCTCCGTTGGCGAAAGGAGCCGGCCCGGGCTCTACAATCGCATTCATTTTGCGGGCCACAAGTGAAGATAGCAGCTTCGTCTCTCTTTCTTTCCTGAGCCTCTACTTCTTTACTTTTGCGCCACATCTGTATTTTTAACTGTTCGCACTCATAGACTATAGGAAAAGACAAACTATGCCCAGCTTTTGGACAGCAGACGCGCCGCTAGCGCAATTCCCGGTGCGCATTCAGCCCGACAGCAGCGGGTCGGAGGACCCGGGGCTGCAGGTGGAGGTATCGCCGACGACGTTCGAGAAGCTTGCGCGCGCAGCCGAACACCATGCACGACTCTCAACAAAAGATACCAGCGCACTGGTCAGCAGCAGTAAGTAGCTTTCTACATACCATCAGATCAACCACAAACCATCATGGGCTGAAAAAGAACACCTTGCATAGGAATCTACGTCAGTATCAGGACGGCAAACGGCGGCTGTGTGGCGGCGGTGGCCAAGAGCTATCTGGCCAGTGCTCCGGGTGACGTAGCCGTGTGCCAGGTCGGGCGCAGCGTCTGGGCGGCGCTGGGCGGACGCGATGCATGGGAGTCAGCGACACTGGAGGTCGTGGATCCGGTTGAGCTCACGGAGCTGGTGCTGGGCGTGGACGCTGCGCAGTACGCAGACGCCATAACGATGCAAAAGGAGATTGCTGAGCACGTGCAGGCAAAGCTGTTCCGGCACAATCGCGAGGTAAGGGTCGGCGGGCTGACGCTGCGTTGCCTAATGTGCCAGCCCGTAGCCCAGGGCATTGTGCGGCCGGGCAGCAACCCGAAAATCGTCATTGTCAAGGACACACGGCGTGCGGAAATGCCCGTGGGCGATGCAGTAGGCGAGGAATGGGAGGATCTAGGTGCCGAGTGGTTTATTTTGGACGGCGCCGGTGATACTCTGCTGGCAGCCGCTGGACCGCACGGCGTGGAGATCAAGGCTGCGGCATTGCTGGCACCGGTCGACCATGCGAAGATTGCACCAGTCGAGGATGGCGAGGACACAGGGAACCGCGGGTACGCAGAACTGGCGACGCTGGCCAAGCTGGGCGTGGTCAGTGGCAGCTGGGTGGCTGTGACCAGTGCGCACAGTGACTCGGCCGAGCGCCGTGCGATCCGCGTGTTTGGCTGCGATGGCATCACTACAACCGACACGCTTGCGCTGCCGCCGCTGCTTTTCCACGGCCTGCAGGCATCGGGCATACCGTCGACTGAAAGCATTCCGGTGACGGCAGTGCCGCTCGGCGTGCCACCCAGCACCCCCAGCCCAGCGTTCCTTGAGAAAGAGCCCACGCAAAAGTTCCAGCCGGCTCTGGAGGTCGCGCGCAAAGTAGTGATTGCCAGAATCATCTCGCCGCTGGCAGAACGGCGCGATTTGGAAGCGCATGCGCTGGCGGCGCTGCAGGGGTGGCTGAAGCCCGAGGATGGCGCATTGCGCGTGGTACGTACAGGCGATGTGATTGCTGTGCGGGTCTGCCTGGCCGACGCTATGGTGCGCACCAAGGTTGCAGTGGCGGCGGGTAATGATGCGGCAGCACGGATTCGCAGTGGCGAGAGCGACATGGATCCATCTGTCGTAGACGTGGATCCGGTCAATGACCTCGTGTTTGACACGCCGGTTATTGGAGATTCAGGCAGAGTGGATGCCAACGAGCTCGTGTTCTACAAGATCGTCAGTGCCGAAGGGTTCCGGAACCGCTGGGCGTCGTCATACGACAGTGAAAGCGAGGAGGACAGCGAGTACGAATACGTAAGTGGACTACGACGAGGAGGACGACGGAGAGGAAGACGTGGATGCAATTGCGGACCCGCTGGACCGGCAATGGGCACAGTGGTACCGGCGGGTACGCGGTCTGGGTCTGGTGGTCCAACCCGACACCACAATGGTGGCGCAGGCGGGCTCAGTCCACGCCCACGCGCCGTACCAGGCCATCCGTGCCTTCCAGGACACCCTGGGTGCACCATCATCGGGTGCCGAGCCGTACGCAAATGTGTGTGGCCAGCTGCTACGCCTGGCGCGTGCAGCACTGCATCCACTGGCGGCACGGCGGCGGCTCGTGTGTGCAGCGCTGCTCAAGGGAAACGCAGGCACGGGCAAGCGTCACGTGGTGCGGTCCCTGGCCAGCACCCTGGGGTCCATTTGTACGAGCTCAGCAGCTACGACATTCTGGGCGACTCTGCCGACAAGACCGCGCAGGCCCTGCAGCTGTACTTCCAGAACGCCATACGCTACACGCCATGCATTCTGCATCTGCGGCAGGTCGAGGCACTGGCCACAGAACGCAGCACCCGGCGAGGAGAACGACCGATCTGCCGATTGCGCGCGTCCTCAAGGCCTGCCTGGACGGACTTCACCCGGGCCGCACCCCGCCGGAGTCGGGCTTCCCGGTGCTAGTGGTGGCGACCAGCAGCATGGCTGACAAGATCCCGAGCGCTCTGGCCGGCTGCCTTCCGCCACGAGCTCGAGCTGGCCGGTGGCCCGACGAAGACCACCAGAGCGGCGCTGCTTGCGCGGATGTCTCAGGGACTGACCGCTGGCGCCTGACGCCGACCTTGCATTTGTTGCGCAGCAGACAGCGTCGTTTGTCGCACGTGATCTCGCCATGCTCTTCAAGCGCGCTGCGAACCGCGCGTGGCGGCGTGCGCGTCCCAGGCCACACGCCCCTGCAGACCGCGGTCCCTGGCTCTGTCGCAGCAGATCATCACAAACGACGACCTGGTGGGTGCGCTGGGCGATGCGCGTGCGTCGATGTCGGACACCCTGGGAGTGCCAAAGATTCCGAACGTCAAGTGGGACGACGTGGGCGGACTGGCAGACGCCAAGAAGGACATCCTGGATACGATCCGGCTGCCGCTGGAGCAGCCGCACCTGTTTGCGTCCGGACTGAGCACGCGCTCCGGCCTGCTGTTTCTACGGGCCGCCGGGCACCGGCAAGACGTTGCTGGCAAAGGCCATTGCGACCGAGTGCGGGCTAAACTTCTTCAGCTGCAAGGGTCCGGAGCTGATCAGCCCGTATATTTGGCGAGAGCGAGGCCAACGTGCGCAAGATCTTCCAGCGCGCGCGCGAAGCCAGCCCGTGCGTAATCTTCTTCGACGAGCTCGGACTCGCTGGCGCCCAAGCGCGGGCAGCAGGGAGACTCGGGCGGCGTCATGGACCGCATTGTCAGCCAGCTGCTGGCCGAGCTCGACGGTATGAGCGGCGGCGGCAGCGAGGATGGCGACAAGGCTGCCGCTGCCCCGCAGGTGTTTGCCATTGGCGCGACCAACCGCCCGGATCTGCTCGACCCAGCGCTGCTGCGCCAGGGCGCTTCGACAAGCTGGTGTATCTGGGCGTCAGCGAGACCCATGCAGCCCAGCTCAACATCATCCAGGCGCTGACGCGCAAGTTCCACCTCCACCGCGACCTCGACCTGGCCATGGTCGCCGAGCAGTGCCCGTTCCACTACACCGGCGCCGACTTTTACGCGCTGTGCTCCGACGCGCTCCTCAAGGCCATGCTGCGCACTGTCGACGAAGTGGACGTGCTGGTAAACGACTGGAATAGCGGCAATGCTGGCCCTGGCGCCCACTACCCGGTGCCCATGACGCCGCAGTACTACTTGGACCATATTGCGCCTGATCACGTCAAGCAGGTCACTGTGACCATGGCTGATTTTGAGCGCGCCCTGGACGAGCTGATCCCGTCGGTGTCTGCCGACGAGCTGGTGCGGTACCAGAAACTGCGCCGACAGTTCGATTCGACGCTGAAGAATGCGCAGAAGGAGGCCGAGGAGGAGCCGGCAGCAATGCCCCCGCGCAATAAGGGCAAGCAGATTGCCGTCGAGGACGGCGAGGAG
>NW_024468463.1:0-14131 GCF_002104995.1 Linderina pennispora | reverse complement strand
GGAAGTTTGGGCTATCCTAGTGATAAGCTTATGAGCAAAGCTGTCTTGTATATCGAGCTCGCTTGCTGCTTTAGCTGCAGCCACTCCATGCGCAAACGTCCTTCCAGCAATCTCGTCTTTGGCAATCCACATGTAATTCGATACAGCAATAAAATTGAGCAGCAGCATGTTTGGGTGGTGCTTTTCGATGAAGCTGCGCATCCTGTTGGGAAAATCCCATGTAAACGCTCGGTGATTGTATGTCTGATGCTGCTTCCCTTTGTCACATGCATTGCACTCCAAACATTCTGGCCCAGCAGTTCCCACCAACTTTGCAATGGCTGCCCAGTCGACACACGATCTTGGATCCAGTTGTTTTACTTCAGCCGACATGTATGTGTGGATCCTCAGCCTCATGTGGACCAGTAATGTGGTTAATCGTGTGAACGCGAGTTATACATGGTACTAGAAAACGACCAACCTGCTCAACAGCAGCCATAAAATCAAAGCTATTGCCGCGTTCGTGAAGGTGAGCCAGTCAAGCGGGCTCTGTATCTGTACCTGTATCATCTGTCCAGGTGTTCGTTTCCGACCCAGCTTGTTCCATGTCCAACATCCCACCAACCACTTCAGTATTGACCATGCGTAACACCCCATCCGCATTGACTATTTCGCTTCCATGGGTCGCAGCCACATTTCGACTGGAGGATCGAGAGTCCCATCCACGCAGAGGTTGTATGGGACGTAGTCTGCGTTGATGAACTGTGAAGTCTATAGGTAGATAGGGATCTGCTGAAAGTGCCAAGGAAAGAAAGACACGGCCTATGTGAAATACGAAATGCTCATTTATACATAGCGGCATGTTGTTTCTGATTTCTGGACGAGCGTGAGATGCTTACTGATTCGCAATTGTCGTATTCGTTGCAGAGCAGCACTGCCCTTTGTAGCATCAATGTTTTAGCTGGTTTAGTAGAGCATAAAAGATAAACCCTATGCCATAGGAAAGACGTTAGTTCTACATAGATTCGCATATAGTACCTATTCACTACAAGACTATCGTTTCATCCACAGTTATGCTGACTGCGTGACGATTAAATATGTTCTAATTTATTGAAGGTGATCGTTTAACTTTTCTCAGCATATTGTGCCATTTCCTGCAGCATTGCAATGAGCTTTTCGTTCCGAGGATCGATGCACAATGTACCCAATCAATCCGCCCATTGGAGGAAGACGTGTATTCCATCAGCTTGCTAGTTTCTTCCTGTGTCCACCATTCGAAAAAGTATTTGTCGGCTTTCTAGCAAGTATGCTGCGGATAAATCGTAGCGGGACATCAAATTTGTTTGCCATCTGTGTTGCAGTCTCCCCATTGGCAGCCATCTGGGCAACAAGGTCTATGTTTTCGTATCCCTTGAACTTGTCTTGATAGAACTTGTGAGAATCAATATACCCCTGAATAGTACAATGAAATGATGCCGCTGGGATGCTAGGAAACGCCAGTTTGACTGTAGTTGGCATATCCCTGCATGGAATTATCCCGACAAACGCATCCACTAATGCCCGTATATCCTTCCTGTGCTGGTCCGAAATCGTGTTGCCTGCGTTACGTCGCTGTAGACAAGAAAACTTCCCTGATATGTGTCGACTAGTCAGCAATGGTGACACATACTGCGCGATTTCTTTGTTGGAGCATCCTCGGGTTCTTATTTCCTTCACTTTAGTGACCAGCTCGTTTGTCCATTTGAACGGACCATGTGTCCGTCGGTACATATCAATGCAGTCCTCCTGAAAAATCCACAGATGAATAGATACTGCAGTGAAGTTGGCTTCAGCTGTTGTGGATACTGGTTGTTGATAAAGTCGCGCATCCGGTTAGGAAGATCCCATGTATGCGTTTGGTGATCGTACGTCCAATGCTGCTTCCCTTCGTCATACATGTTACACTCCATGCACTCCAATTCAGTAGCACCGACAAATTTAGCCACGAGTTCCCAATCGATATCCGTACCCGATTCGGCTGGTATCAGGTCCCTTGGAAAGGCTTATGTTTGCGCTGTGCAATGAGAATGTTTGGAAAGCTATGGTACAATTACAACACTAACAACATGGTGGGTCACAGCAAAAAAACTGGAATATACTAAAATAGGCTATTATTTTAAATACAGGGACTTTCTAAGAACGCTCAGCTAGCAAGTTGTGTATCCTTAGTGAATCCAAAAGACCTGTGCGTTGGCTGAAGCGAAAGCAACGACGGCAATTGCGAGGATAGTCGAGTAGGTGTTCATTTGTTATATATTGAGCTGGCTAGGTATTAGAGGACTGTAGGTATCTGGTGAGCCAACAAGTCCCTGGGGCTGCCTGCCTTTTATATGGGCAGAGGCTGATGCTATTATCCTTGCAATATACGAGGTCTTTGTAAAACTGTAATTGCGTCAATTGATTGCATGTATATCAGTCTATTAAGGTTCAGAAACGCATTTGCAAAGGCCAATAAACCAGAGTACATATCCCCCAATTGCATATATGCCTATTGTGCCAATAGAGATCTGCATGGGTTTATGGACTGTTCACGTCTTTTGATTCAGTTCAGAAATGAAAGTAAGGTTGGAGGGCAGGGGAATATGTTCGATGTGCTTTCAGCCCCTCCAATTAAAAATGGTCTGACGGGCATCTTGGTCCAAGTCTCAGTGAGGAATTGAACAGTCTTATTCCGTCAATTGAATGAGCACCGGGATTACAAGGAGGTTCCACACAAGCTGGCACGCTGAAGCATGGCCCGCATGATGGCATTGGTGGTGATCGAAGGACTTTTGCAAAGACAATTTTATTGTTTCATACAGTGGTTGCAGCCATGTGGGAACAATGTTAGTCAGAGCAGATTTATTGTCTCCAATCCGTACATAGCTGATCTTTCCCTGGAGCGGTATAGCGGTGTACCTGCTGTCAGCACCGGTGATAAGGTAATTCCAGTCAGTGATTGCAACTGATTTCTCTTATGTTGACTTCACAGGATATTGCCGAACTTCATAGTGTAAGTGATAGTATTATGTTTGTAAAGCCGTTTAGCACAGCATCCAGCGCTCCCAATTTGCTTCGACATGGTGATAACCTGATATGGTCCTCCTGCATCTCTGCACCTTCCTTAACTGTATTTTACAGGCATCACAATTGCTAGGCTTGGACTTCAGATGAGTCGTCCCATCCATTGCACGTTCTTCACAAGTTTTCCCAACCGATAGGATGCTGATGAGGGACACTGAGTAAAGCACTTTGTTTTTGCAGCTACCTAGTCGGTACAGAAACGCACTCAAAAACACTCCGAGTCGCAACCCCATCTGGTCATAGGTTGGTTTGTATTCCATTCAACGATGACAGGTGTGGCATTAGCAAAAAAACAACTACGCCAGTGTTTGGTGCTCTTGTATCAGTATTGGAGACACACCGCACCATTGTCGGCTTACCAGATCAAAGAGCATATGTTTGAAGAGCGCTGAGATGGGCAGTAACTGGTGTTGGGGGCCGAGTCTCACAACAATGGCAGATCCCGCCCACGCGGTATGCGCTTGCATATATAACCGGCCTGGTTAGGAAAAAGCTGGCATTGTGTGAAGTCTGCAGCTCCTGATTTCGGCTCAGAAACAATTACAAAATGGCAGGCATCACCGGCCGGAAGGGCACTGTGGCAGTTCCTCCCTAACCCTGGAACTCTGGTGCTGCAACCCCAGGCCCTTGCCGAGTATAAAAGAAGCCCTAGGGAACACTGCTTCCCGGCGACGGACACATCAACAGATAACAAAATACTCCCTCCCGCTCCTCATGCTTACTTCTTAACACTCAACATCAAATTGGCCATACTGTATCCTCGTCAAGATGGCCGAGTGATCGCTATGATATAAAACACTCGCGCATGTCGCACCCCTGCTCATCTATTCCCGCAGACGAGTCATCCGACAAAAAAACTTCCAGTGCACATTTCAGCACACCGAATCTCCGTACCAGCATGTTAACGCCAAGACTGCTTCGCTGAAGGTGGCCGATATACTCCCACATGGGCTACTTTCATATGGATAGTATGTAGGTAGTGGACAATACGATTGCCAGACCGCGTACCATCCAAGATGATCTGGATATGCGGCAAGAGGGTGCTTTGGTTTTGATGACAGTGTGCATGCCAGAACAACTGCTCGTATATGATCAGGGCCTTTGATGAGTATGCACCAGACGGGCCTATTCCGGGCTGCAACGGTCACTAGACTGTTTGCTGTTGATATATTGTATTAGATCATGGACACCATGTAGATGTATATATTTTATTTTCAAAACCCAAGGACGAACTACTGATATGCAAATGAGAGATTTGCTCCAGACATTGGTTCATTGATAGCGATGGTAGACCAAGCTCTATACCAACTAGTGCGCAACAATGCCGTGCATCCTGCTTTTCTGCTGTGTTGCTACATAGTATATCTGTTTAAGTTGTGCTATGCCGTTGTTCCTTGGAACCGAGTATAAAATCTAGAGCACAAGCGCTTGGGAACCCTGTGGACAGGGTATTGGTATCATTCAATAACGAGCTGAATCAATCGGAGGAAATCAATGTATCTTTTCCAACAGGAAACGAATAGCAAAGAGTTAACCTTGTCCTGAAAGACCGTGCTGATGGGGGTAGCCATGCCGCTGCTCCATCAATGAAGGGGCTTAAAATTCTTGCACGCATAAAGAACAAGAGAGTGCATGTCTGCAAAGACAAAAGGAGGATATGCAAAAGAAATCGGTCTATCACAACCCACATATAGCTGCTCAGCAACAAGGGGCCAGCTTTTAGAAGAGCTGCTAGATGCAGCACGCAATTAGGAATAAATGGCCATCAAGGCTCATGATTCTTTCTTTGTGGTCCCTTTGTGCAAAATATGGAAGTTTATAGCGCTGACCGTTTAAAGAAGGAGGCAATCCGATTATGAGCACATTTGCGCAAAGAGCTAATGGGTTGTGCCTGATCAGCATCACTTGCTAGAAGCAGTGCGGAGATGAATCAAGGAAGTGGTGCCTTTTAGCTCTCTACGGGTGCCAGGCACATATGCCAAGCTCAAATAATAGCCATCCAAATACTAGTAATTCGAGTGTAAGAGACAAAGAGTCACATTGCACTATTCACGACAAACTGCAGCCTAAAAAGGCGTGCGTGCATAGGTCAGCTGAGCGGGTTGGAGGAGCCGAAGCCCGGCAGTTCAACCTGCACAGGCTCCGTCTCAGCTGACACACAGCGTCTGCCTCCTGACGGGTCCTTCATTCCGAGATCATGCCCTGGAGCATGCGTCCAAAGTGCATCGCATAGTAGTAGGGATGTTGAATAGGCAGGTTTTTATTTTGTTGGCGGGGTTATGTGAAGACTTTTGAGTCAAGCAGGAGAAGCTATTTACGGAGGGGCTAGTCTTTTTTAGGGGCGAGGGTGGGTGTAGGGGAAACGGAGAGTGCTGATAAGACGCAGTGTAGGAAGCAGATAGCGAGGTACTTAGCTCTCGCAGTCCCGGAAGTGGTTGCGTAGTTCAGTGCGCAGGTCAAAGCAGGATCCGCAGTTCGCGCAGCGATAGCACATGGTTCAAAGTATACGAGTCGGAGCGACGAAGGTGTCAGACTAAAAAAGAGGGCTATGGTTAAAAAGAGGGGAGATAAAGTGATTGTTGTAGCTGAATAGGAATGGAGAATACCGCAAAAGCACAGACAGGGGAAGACACCCTTGTTTTTATATGTGCTGGACAACCACGCCAGGCACATACAGCCACAGGTCTGTTCAGCAGCCTGCCAACCACAGCACCGCACTGGCATGTGGGGTTCAGTAAAGTCGGCCTCGAAAGGTCAGAATGTTTTTTGCGAAGGCTGGCGTGCAAGAGTGCTTGTTTTCTTCTGAAATCCCGAATCATGCCTAGTGAGAAAAGGTGGCACAGCAAAATCTCGGATACAGCGGAACGGAATCGCTCGACTACGTGGGCATATAACTCGGCTGCTTTTGGTTATATTTGCTATGATTCAAAAATAAATTGGCATCTGCGGATTCCATTGGCTGTGTTCCCAAAAAGTACATATTGGCCAAGGTACACCGCATGCCCATAGGCATATAAGGACCTTGCATTAATTGCTTGGGGAGCATCAAATTAGAACCTCAATGGAGGTTCGAGGTTGTCCTTTCTGCAGTGTGAGAGTTAATGAGAATTCTTATGCACCTGGAGTGCAGCAGTTGATATGCAAACCGGAAGAGACCACCGTGTCTGGGTGAGGTCGGCATCAACGATTTTCATCCAGGCCGTCGCTGGCGGACCCAAACCCACAACCAGGAGGTATCCCAGGCGCAAGCACGTGGATTGTACGACCGACCAATGGCAATGGACCATGTCGAGCAGCCAAAAAAAAAAAAGCTGGTGTGAGCAAGATGCTGTGCCAGTTGTGCTTCTCAGCTCTTTCAGGTCCCGAATTTTCTTGCTACTCTTCGCACACACAAAACCTAGACGATGGTACGGCACATTATGGCGGAATGCACTGGGGACAAAGGCAGCGGTCAGGCAATTGGAGGGTGATACTGATAGACCTTTGTAAACCTTGTAGTCAGCGCTGTTCAAGTTCCAGTCGCTGCTGCTGGTGATTCTGCTGACAATCTGCACATGCACATACCTCCGGGCGCAGGCACCGGCGCTGATCGACCGCAACAAGAAGGGATTCACAGGGCTGCTGTGGAAGGCGGCGCGGATAGGTAAGGCATTTAACAGCAAAACACGCTCCAGGCTTGTGGCAGGCAGGCATCGTAAGACTGACTCCCTTTTTCCCTTATATTTTGTAGGCGAGCGCCTCAGTCCGTACGTGTCGCTGGCATGTATTGTGATGGCAGTGCAGTTGATTTTGTACTAAGTTTATAGGAAAATAAAAGCGCGTTGTTCAACTATCTAGACTAAAGCAGGCCGTTCTTGCTGGCCTGGATCAATTCCTCCAAGACGGCAGTTGACATGACGTCGAGGTCGCGTGCAGCGGCAGCGCGGTCGTTGGATGGGCTGCGGACCTCCAGGTAGTACTTGAGCTTGGGCTCAGTGCCGGACGTGCGCATGGTGAGGCGGCCGCCATTACGGGTCTCGAAGGTGATCATATGGGCGCCGTGGTCGACAGGGAAGGTCGGGACGAACTGGTCCTCGGCAACACTGATTTTGACGTCCTGGGTGTCGACGTCGCGCATCTCAAATCCAACAGTCAGATCGCGGATATAGCTGACTGGGAAGCCACCGATGGACTTTGGGTACCGCAGGACATCGGTAGCGCGGGCAAGCTCGGTGCGCTCGACATCGCCGGATTCGGGCTGGGTTGGGCCAAAGCGGATGCGCGAAAAGATCTCAGTGGTCTTCTTTGGATCGTTGCTGATGACATACGAATTGCCCGACACAAAGAAGCCGTACTTGGCATACTGGTCCTCCAGGTAGTCGTGGACACGGCGGCCCTGCTTGTGCAGGCGCGCTGCCAGCTGCACGAACACTCCCATGGCCGTCACACCGTCCTTGTCCAGCACCTGGTCGTGGATCATGTAGCCAATGGCCTCTTCGTACCCGAAACCCACGAAGTACCCGTCCTTTTGCAGCGCCGCGAGCTCGTTGGCCATCCACTTGAAGCCAGTCAGCGTGTCGGCGTACTTGAACCCCTCTTTGGCCGCCATGACCTCGAGCATGCGCGATGACACTGTGCTGTTGACCATGGCCAGCTTCTCGGTCGGCACTTGGTCAGCACGTGCCATCTCTAGCACAGCAGCGGCAAAAATAGACCCGAGCTGGTCGCCAGTGAACGAGTGCCAAGTGCCGTCGGCCTGCTTCTCCGCAGCCGCGAACCGGTCGGCATCGGGATCGTTGGCCACTACCAGCTCAATGCCCTGCGTGTCAGCCAAGGCCTTGGCCATGTCCAGCGCGCCCTTCTCTTCGGGGTTCGGGAACGACACAGTTGGGAAGTCCGGGTCAGCAGCGATCTGCTCCGGCACCGCAACGTACGGCGGCAGGCCAAAGGTGTCCAGGATACGTGCAGCAAACGGCGCACCGACACCATGCATGGCTGTATACACATACCGCAGTTCTGTGGCTGCGTTAGCCGCACGGTCCGCAACAAGGTGTTCAGCGGCCTTAAAGTACTCGTTCATCATGCGCTCTGTGACGTCGTCGACCTTTGGGTCATTCTCGACTCCCTCGACACTCCAGTTGCGCGGCTCGCTGTGTTGCTGGATGCTGCGGGCGATGCCGACGTCCAGGGGCGGCTTGATCTGGGCTCCGTTCTCCCAGTACACCTTGTAACCGTTGTCGTCCTTGGGGTTGTGCGACGCCGTCACCATGACTCCACATGCGGCCTTCAGGAACTTCACCGCAAACGGCACCTCGGGCGTCAGACCGATGCCCGGGTAGAAATACACGCGGTAGCCAGCATCCAGGAACGCACGCACCGTGAGCCGCGCAAACACGTCCGAGTTGTACCGGTGGTCGTGGCCCACCACCACGCCGCGCTCACACGCTCCAGGGACGTTCTCGGCCACATATGCCGCCAGGCCCTGTGAGGCCGTGATCACTGTCAGCTGGTTCAGCCGCGAGTACCCCGCCTCCATGCGTGCGCGCAGACCGGCTGTGCCGAACTCGATCGGGTGACGCAGCAGGGCCTCCAGGGCCTCCGTGTCGTTGGCATCGGCGAGCGCCTGGATCTGGGCACGCGTCTTTGGATCCTAAGCGTAGAAAGAGGTCGTATTAGGCACGAGAATCGGCGAGGTGCAGGGTGTATCCTGGAGTTCCTTACCTTGTCCTGAGACAGCCAGCGCTCAACAAGCGTCGAAATGGGTTCAGCAGCAGAAGACATTCTAAAGCGGAAAGTGCGTATAAGTGGATCAAAAAAAAAAATGGATGGTCTGAGACTGAGAAAGGTGAAGAGCGCTGTCGCACGAGTGCACGCTCTAGATGGTGATCCACGGGAGCGGCAATTTCTGACCAAGACCCTTTGCTCGAGTGCATTGATTCAAAACAGATTAAATCTGATCACTTGTATTCTGGCTTTGTCAGCCATCTCGCTGGAAGCGGGCAGCGATGCAGCACATCAGCTACGATTTCTTCGCAGCACAGATGCTTACCATCCAACCACACCGATCCGGCTCTGTGCAAGTGAACCTAGCGGCACTCACTGCGTCCAACACAGAAGTTTCATATACAACTCTTCTTGCTTACCCCTACTGACACAGCCAGTCTATATTGCCAGGGCCACAGGTCTCGAGCGCTGTGACATGCTACATTCATCCGCATACCAATGCGTTCTGCTTAGAGCCAATTTGGTATTTCGCTTTGTTGGAATATGTTACATACGATATTAATTTGTCACTTTCTCGCTCACTTCTTGAGGTGGATGTACTTGAAAGAGCCCTTGGGAACAGTCCGCGTGCCGTACTGGTGGCGCTTGTAGTTGTACTCCTCAATCGTGACGCTGTTGCCCGAGACCTTGGCCACCCACACCACATGCCCGTACCTGCTGCCGCTGTCCGTCTGGCCCACAGCTCCCGGCTTCGGCGTGTTGTTCACAGTGACGCCGGAGGCACGCGCCGCGTCGTCCCACTGGTTGGCGTTACCCCATGCCTTGCCCTTGTAGCGGTTGTGGAAGTTGATGCCCAGGCGCGAGTTGATGCGCCAGGCGACAAAGCTGACACACTGGCATGAATAGTACCGCCACTTGTCGACGATGTCGCACCTTCCCTTGTACGGGTAATCGTCCTTCATCGGGCCCGCGCCGCCAGTGCTCGGCTTGTCGTCCGGCTTTGGCTTGCTGGGCGCAGGACACTTCTTGGCCACATAACCGTTGCCCGTGTCGACGTAGTAGTCGCTCACGTAGCAGCCGTGCTGCGTCTTGTCCCAGAGGTCGTTGCCGTTGACCTTTGTGCCTGGCGTCTGGCACGAGAGCGTCACTTGAGCTCCCTTCTTGTATGTGCGCACGACATTGCTTGAGGTTCCCGGACCCGAGCGGCAGTTGACCGTGTCGCCCTTGATGGCGTAGCCGCAGATGAGCTGGGAAGTAGTAGCGAGTAGAAGTGCGGCAATTGCGACGAATTTCATTTTTAAGAGTATGTAATTGTGGTTTTTTTTGGTTGTGATATGGTTTAAATGGGGTTTGAACAGGACATCCAGCGGGTTTATATACAAATCTCCAACCTACACTTGACGAAACTATTTTTAGTGAAATTCTTGTAAGTAGCAATAGCATGTTTAGCGGCCAAGCACACATAACGCATCTGTTGTTGTCAATATGCAACTTTATTCTAGAAATCTCTCTATCAGCATTTTCTAGATTAATGCTAATAAGAATACTACGACGGTAGTGCAGTTTCAAGAGAGATTGGAATGCATCTATTTTTGGCAAATGCGCTAACGCGTACCAGAATTGTTTGTCAAGATATTGAAGACTTCAACCGACTCCTGATATATTTTTAGGTCATGCAACCCAGCATATCCATGCATGCTTATATACAAACTGCTCAGCATCCCCACAACACCAATACCCAAGCGATGAATCTATTTTTAGATGGTATGTGTCTGCATAACCATGCACGCTTACATGAGATTTGCCTGGAATTTGCTCTATGTGATTTGTGCTTGCCAATTTATTTTTAGATACTCGCTCAAGCAGGCAGTTCCTTGAACAAGTTCTGGCTGTTGTAAGCAGGTTATCAAAGGTTGCTAGACCGTCGTTTATTTTTAGCACCAGCAGTACATGTGGTGCATTGATTCCTGCTCTATGGTGGCTACACCTTTCAGCAACACATGTCAAACCGTAAACAGATGGCATGTACACCCATCTGCTAATTTTAGGACATTCTGCCACACAAGTAAAACCAGGACTGCGCACTTCATATTTGAATCTCGAAATTTCTTGCATATATAAGGGATATGTTGCAGCCAGCTTCCATCGACCCATCAACAACAACAACAACAACACTTTCCACTCCTTCTCCAACTACACCCAAAACATCGAAAATATGAAGCTCTTCACAGCCACCGCTCTCGCTCTTGCTGCCACTTCGCAGCTCGCTTCTGGTTACGCCATCAAGAGCGACGGTGTCAACTGCCGCTCTGGACCCGGTACCAGCTACGGTGTCGTCCGTTCATACAGCAGCAGCGACGACGTCACTCTCTCGTGCCAGACTTCTGGCGAGACCATCAAGGGCGACTCCCTCTGGGACAAGACCCAGCACGGCTGTTATGTCGCCGACTACTATGTCAAGACTGGCAGCAGCGGCTACGTCACCACGAAGTGCGATTCCACTGGTGGCGGATCCACCGGCGGCGGTGGCTCTACTGGCGGCGGTTCCTCGAGCGGATACTGCAAGAGCGTCAACGCTGCTGCGCTCAACATGATCAAGGAGTTCGAAGGTTTCGTCAAGAGCCCGGCTCCCGATCCCATCGGTCTGCCCACCGTCGGCTACGGCCACCTGTGCCAGACCAAGGGCTGCAAGGAGGTCAAGTACAAGTTCCCGCTGACCCAGGCCACCGCTGAGGCTCTGCTCAAGACCGATATACCCAAGTACACCTGCCTGGGCAACTACCTGAACGGCAAGGTCAAGCTCAACCAGAACCAGTGGGGTGCGCTGGTGTCGTGGGTGTTCAACGTTGGCTGCGGCGGAGCCAAGTCATCAAACCTGGTCAAGCGTCTGAACGCTGGCGAGAACCCGAACACAGTCATTGCCGGCGAGCTGCCCAAGTGGAACAAGGCTGGTGGCCGTGTTCTGTCTGGCCTGACGCGCCGCCGCAATGCCGAGGTCAAGCTTGCCCAGACTCCCACCAACGCCCAAGCCTACCCCAACTGCTCGTGAGCAAAAATATCCGTGTAATTATCTTTTCTTCCTTTCATCTCCAATATCAACATTTCTCAAACTACAAGTGAATCGTAATTATACGACTCCTGACCATGGTTATAAATGCTTTGAACGTTGTATGCGAGGGTTACTTCTGAGGATTAGCATGCTCACTGATACAGTGTTTGCCCAACTTCAACGAATGTAGCCTAGATGATTTGGATTTATTGTTTAGAACTAAAAACTAAATCATATACCATGCTGCTAGGGTTGTTCTGTAGTACCCAATGCGGCTCACTCACTAAGAGCGATGAAAATTTGTTCTGGGCCGTGCATGGCTTAGCTAAGGGCTCAGTATGCACACTCGGCGTTTGCTTAATTATCTCCCGATGGCAACTAGCAGCAGGGATTCCTTCTGGGGGTTCCAACACAATTTTGTGAGCATTTAAGATTGGTTTCATCAGCACATGCATAATTCTGCTAGTAGTAGAACATGCTACCTAGCACATTTCCCAGGCATCTAGACCGAGATCTTTTAGGCACGTACCGTTTATTCTATGATTTATATGGACCAACATGAGGGCTGTTAAAAGGAAGGGCCCACTCCCTACAAAACAAGATATATGTTCAAACAATTTCACAAATTAGAATCAAAGCCTCTTCAAGAACCCCTCAGAGCGCCTGGTGGTTTTGCCAGCGGCAGTGTTCGCACACTGGAAAGAACGATGTGAATGCCACATAGACAAAGAGGACGCTACAACGGTGCTGGGAGTGAGACTGAGAGTTGTAGTGAGGAATGAGCTGAGTGAAACGGAAAGTAGAGGGGGCTGCCCAAGACATAGTAGACCTAGCGAACCAGGTATCATAGTGGATCTGGACATGAGCCTGATGTTGATGAGGCCGTGCAAGCAGGTAGCTCACAAGCTCCGCAACAGAGCACTGGAATGTCAGACCCTGTTTCTCAAAGTTTGCACTTCTTCAGGCCAGATGGCACTACACGCCGCCAACGACCTCACCAGTCTACTTGTCCAGCGTCATTCTCACCGTAAGAAGTGGTTTAGCAATAAACAAGGCTTCACCGATATCCGAATTCTCATTAGAATGTTCGGGAATCAAGGAAACCTGAAATGAGCGGGAATCGCACAAATGAGACCATTTCCGTTGTCACTTTTCTTGCCAAACACCTTTCTGCTCCGCTCCTCACATTTGTTGCTTTTATTATGCCTTTCTTTAGCGAGTCTGCGTTCACTATTGTTGACTTTGTCGCCCAGCAACTGATATATATTGGCTGGATACCGATGGTGGTTGCATTTTTAACCCTGAGTCTGTCCTCGGACAAGGAACGACAGTTTACCCGTCTGGCAAAGATCAGCCGCTTTGTCTACCCAGGTGTTGTTGTATTTTATATTTCCTACTTTATTCTCCATCCGAAAGCAGGATATCTTTCGCTCATACGTTCGTCATATTTTGTCCGCCCGCTTTTTTTAGCATTCATGAACCCTATCTTCTGGTTGGTTATCGGGGACAATGCCATTTCTCTGGATGTAAAGGCATACTGTTCCCACCGACAGGCTATTGAAGAAAATATCAAAAGCAAAGTCCTCCGTCATATCTGTCTCAGGGGGTTAGACTTTGGTGAAGCATCTGGACCATTTGGTACCGGGCTTTTGCTTGCAGTGTCGTTGGTATTTCCAGTTGCAGATAAGGGGTTGGATGAGGGGTTCGGTATCTATAGTGCTATTGCAGCTTCTTTTGTTGAGCTAGTTATTTTGGGGCTCATTATCTATATGTATTATAAAATTACCCAGAAGCGCATTGCAAAAGAATTTTCGGCAGAAGGTAGCGTGGGCGAGAACAAAGCAGAGTTTGCGAATGAGAAGGTACCCGCTCAAGCCCACAAGCAAGTCTAACTACGGTATAAACAACGCGGTCTTTCATTACCCTCTTTGGTGAACGCTGTTAGTTATCAGAATTTATGATTATCCGAGTTTCTACAATTTTTCTTTCCTCATCGGATCCATGTGTCATCACAACCATGGGTCCGATCCTCCTTTGGGATCTCTCTCTTCTCCACTCTTGATTTCTTTCTTATAGCTACTTTCTCTTCTTATTCGTAGTTCTTTCTTTTTTCTGGCTGCTTACAGCCCATTCCTTATTCAATACAACAATTGTCTGGCTGACTCAGCCCAAACCACTCGCTGAAACTTGTGACCTTCCAACAGTGAGGAATGGGCTGAGTGAAACGAAAAGTAGAGGGGGGGCTGCCCAAGACATAGTAGACCTAGCGAACCAGGTATCATAGTGGATCTGGATATG